>NC_092339.1:267266944-267570833 GCF_046630445.1 Rutidosis leptorrhynchoides
ATAATAATAATTGTAATATTAATAATAACACTTATAATAATAATAATAATAATGATAGTAAAGATAATAACATTTGTAAATATGATGATAATACTAATATTTAATGATAATAATAATAAATTATTGTATGATAGTTATAATAATACTTAACTTAACAATAATAATATTAATATTCAGTTTTGTAATTATAATGCTAAAATGATGAAATTAATAATAATAACCATATGAATAATACTTATAATAACAATAATATTAATAATCATAATAATAACAATTATATTTATACTCATAATAATAACATTAATAATAATAATAATAACAACAATAATAATAATAATAATAATAATAATAATAATAATAATAATAATAATAATAATAATAATAATAATAATAATAATAATAAATATTAGAAAGGCTACCTTTGGGTAATAAGGCTTTTTAAAAAAATAAGTGTCCCTGCCCGGGCTCGAACTCGAGACCTATCGGTTAACCACGCATCCCCTAACCATCAAACCATTCTTGTATTTCTATTTTAATACCCCACCCTAATCTATATATTCGATATATCTATCTATTTTCCATCTTCCTCCTCAAAACTCAATCGACCCAAATCAAAAATCAGGAATATGTTGGCCCAAGTTATCAGCCCAAGTTAGAATCAGTATCCAAAAGTCCGTCGTTATTATATAAAATAAAAAAAATGGAACAGCAGTTGCCACAACACAGATGTGAGTTCATCGACCAGCTATAGTAGCAACAAATCCCATCTTTTGATTTTGATGGTTCTGGTTGTCGATAGCAGCAGAATCAGGAACAAGATTATCATTATAAATCGATCAAGCAACAGGTACCTTGTTCAATCAGATAGGTTTATCTTCACCAACACAAGCAGTAATCGATTTAAGCATTCAATCATGGAAAGTTTATCAATTAAAATAGAGTGTAAATTCATGATCCTTACACCACAAAGGGCCCTCGAAACCATTCAGATTCCATTAACCCTTGCAAATTCATGGAGATCTAAATCGTTTTCATCTTCGTTCGAACACTCACGGTAATATGCTCTCTGGAACGATTTGAACATAATTATATAAAATTAATCATAGATTCAGGTTTATGTTCATTAGCTTCAACTATTTGAATCTTCAATTCGAACTTAAATGATCAGAAGATCATAAATTTATGTTCGTTTGACTTTTCTCAAAAGTCAAAAATCAAACAATTGCTGAGATCAAGTTGTTTTCAGGAAAAGATAAAAAATTTCGAGCATTACTTGATGTAATTGTGACCAGTTTCATGAAGGATCCAAGTCCCGAAAGCATCTACATCGGATTTTAATTTTCTTGGTGTTCTTCGTTCCAAATTGGCAGAGTTCATCGAGAGTTTAATGGGTTTGATGAGATTTTTGTTGAATTCGCCACAAAACAAATAAATCGATGCTCAAGAACCGATTGAAATCGGTTTTTATCATTCAGTTCGGTTGTTTTATAAAAAAATTGAGTGTGATCAAATGAGTTAAGGATTATTTGGAAGTTTGCATTTTGAATGATGGTAAGAAAAATAATGAAATGTTATTGTCTCTATGATTGGTATATGTATTAGGTGATGAGGAATTATGATGGACAAGAAGTCACGAGTAAACCAGAGGAACATGAAACTGATATAGATAGATCACAGAATACGAACCTTTAATAATTAATAATAATTAATAAATATAAAAATGTTTATAATATTATTAATAATAATAGAAATTCTAATAACAATAATGATAGAATTTATAATGATACTGATAATAATAACAATAATAATGTATTAAATTTCATATGTGTATGTTATGAATAATAATATTAATAATACAATTTTTTATATTAATGTTAATAATAATAATGAAAGTAATAATAATATTATTATGACAATTATATATTAACTTATAATTAAAATTTAATATATCAATATTACATATTATTGATTGTGTAATATCTAATAATTATATATATTATGAAATAACATATTTTGGATATGTAATTTTTATACATTAAATATATATTACAATACACATATAATAATAATGTAAATAATATATATATATAGATTCATTTTAATTACAACTTAATTATTTTGTATCTTATTTTACTTATTTAATTCTAATGTTTAAATTATATATATAATTTCATATTATTATATATTCTTACATTTATATATATATATATATATATATATATATATATATATATATATATATATATATATATATATATATATATATATATATACATATTTATTTACAAACAATTATTCGTGAATCGTCGAGCAAAGTCAAAGGGTAATTGATTACATGAATAAGATTCCAAAATTTTTTTGAGACTCAACATTACAGACTTTACTTAACGTGTCGAAAGCATATAAAGATTAAGTTTAAATTTGGTCAAAAATTTTCGGGTCGTTACAGTACCTACCCGTTAAAGAAATTTCGTCCCAAAATTTGATTGGGATGGTCATGGCTGACAATAAGTATATTTTCATGACTAATATGAGTTGATAAATAGAGTTTTATTACCATTGAGTAATAAGGATAAAATAATTCGATTACTCGAAGAGTACGAATGAATCTATCACAAAAGAGTGAAAATGAGTAAATGAAGATTTGACTTAACCGGTGACGTAGTCACGGTTGATTTTCGGAATTTAAGGGATTTGAAGATAATTTTCGAATCTATATAAGATTTGATTCTTCGGTAATTCAGGAAATTAAAATCTCTCTAATTAAATGCGGAGATCTGTCTTGATTTCTTTATGAGATATTTCACTATAAATTAACTTCTTCCGTTCCATTACTTTTACCACTACTATACTAAATTCCCAAATTCAAAAGATTGTGAAAATGCTTAATCCAGTTCTGATCCTTGTCCTTATCCTGACTATCGCAGCAATCATTCTCCTTTTCCAACTTCCACCAGAGGAATCTGTTTACTTCTACTTCGCCCTTAGGGTTATAGTATTTTTGATTCTCCCGTGTCTTTATGTTGCTATAAACATTGATATACACGGTTTGTAATTTATGTTTTGTTATCGGGCTTTATATTCACCCTTATATTTCGTAGTTTCATACTCTTGTTTTCTCTTCCCGACTTTAAGTCAAGCGAATAATGTTCCAGAATTTGTAGATATGAAGTTGTGAATGAACATGACTAATGTTCTAAGAGTGAGATTGTAATAACACGATCTTGATTGGTCAAATTACCAAAATTCAAGAGAAAAGATAGAACTATCAAGAGATATGTTCTTGATATGTTTAGAGATTAGGTAGAATATAAGAGTCGTGTAACATGGCACCTGATGACGTTATGGTCTGTGAATCATCAAGTTCCATTAGAAACTCAGCATGACTTACTGTAATATAATCACGTTGATCAAGTGTCATTATATTATACTAACTCATGCATCAATTTCTAACACTACTTCAAACCTTTCATAATTTAATTTTGAAGATTTACAGAATATAGAAACCAAAACAGTTTCCTTTTGTGAGATAACACAGATAGTGCGGAGAGATAATTTCTAACACTACTTCAAACCTTTCATAATTTAATTTTGAAGATTTACAGAATATAGAAACCAAAACAGTTTCCTTTTGTGAGATAACACAGATAGTGCGGAGAGATAATTAATATCACGTTGATCAAGTGTCATTATATTATACTAACTCATGCATCAATTTCTAACACTACTTCAAACCTTTCATGTAAATAAGTCATGAATGATTACTCATATTTTTGTAATTTTATGAGATATTTCATGCTAGTTGCCAAATGATGGTTCCCACATGTGTTAGGTGACTCACATGGGCTGCTAAGAGCTGATCATTGGAGTGTATATACCAATAGTACATACATCTAAAAGCTGTGTATTGTACGAGTACGAATACGGGTGCATACGAGTAGAATTGTTGATGAAACTGAACGAGGATGTAATTGTAAGCATTTTTGTTAAGTAGAAGTATTTTGATAAGTGTATTGAAGTCTTTCAAAAGTGTATAAATACATATTAAAACACTACATGTATATACATTTTAACTGAGTCGTTAAGTCATCGTTAGTCGTTACATGTAAATGTTGTTTTGAAACCTTTAGGTTAACGATCTTGTTAAATGTTGTTAACCCAATGTTTATAATATCAAAAGAGATTTTAAATTATTATATTATCATGATATTATGATGTACGAATATCTCTTAATATGATATATATACATTAAATGTCGTTACAACGATAATCGTTACATATATGTCTCGTTTCAAAATCATTAAGTTAGTAGTCTTGTTTTTACATATGTAGTTCATTATTAATATACTTAATGATATGTTTAATTATCATAATATAATGTTAACTATATATATAACCATATATATGTCATCATATAGTTTTTAAAAGTTTTAACGTTCGTGAATCACCGGTCAACTTGGGTGGTCAATTGTCTATATGAAACCTATTTCAATTAATCAAGTCTTAACAAGTTTGATTGCTTAACATGTTGGAAACATTTAATCATGTAAATATCAATCTCAATTAATATATATAAACATGGAAAAGTTCGGGTCACTACAGTACCTACCCGTTAAATAAATTTCGTCCCGAAATTTTAAGTTGTTGAAGGTGTTGACGAATCTTCTGGAAATAGATGCTGGTATTTCTTCTTCATCTGATCTTCATGCTCCCAGGTGAACTCGGGTCCTCTACGAGCATTCCATCGAACCATAACAATTGGTATCTTGTTTTGCTTAAGTCTTTTAACCTCACGATCCATTATTTCGACGGGTTCTTCGATGAATTGAAGTTTTTCGTTGATTTGGATTTCATCTAACGGAATAGTGAGATCTTCTTTAGCAAAACATTTCTTTAAATTCGAGACGTGGAAAGTGTTATGTACAGCCGCGAGTTGTTGAGGTAACTCTAGTCGGTAAGCTACTGGTCCGACACGATCAATAATCTTGAATGGTCCAATATACCTTGGATTTAATTTCCCTCGTTTACCAAATCGAACAACGCCTTTCCAAGGTGCAACTTTAAGCATGACCATCTCTCCAATTTCAAATTCTATATCTTTTCTTTTAATGTCAGCGTAGCTCTTTTGTCGACTTAGGGCGGTTTTCAACCGTTGTTGAATTTGGATGATCTTCTCGGTAGTTTCTTGTATAATCTCCGGACCCGTAATCTGTCTATCCCCCACTTCACTCCAACAAATCGGAGACCTGCACTTTCTACCATAAAGTGCTTCAAACGGCGCCATCTCAATGCTTGAATGGTAGCTGTTGTTGTAGGAAAATTCTGCTAACGGTAGATGTCGATCCCAACTGTTTCCGAAATCAATAACACATGCTCGTAGCATGTCTTCAAGCGTTTGTATCGTCCTTTCGCTCTGCCCATCAGTTTGTGGATGATAGGCAGTACTCATGTCTAGACGAGTTCCTAATGCTTGCTGTAATGTCTGCCAGAATCTTGAAATAAATCTGCCATCCCTATCAGAGATAATAGAGATTGGTATTCCATGTCTGGAGACGACTTCCTTCAAATACAGTCGTGCTAACTTCTCCATCTTGTCATCTTCTCTTATTGGTAGGAAGTGTGCTGATTTGGTGAGACGATCAACTATTACCCAAATAGTATCAAAACCACTTGCAGTCCTTGGCAATTTAGTGATGAAATCCATGGTAATGTTTTCCCATTTCCATTCCGGGATTTCGGGTTGTTGAAGTAGACCTGATGGTTTCTGATGCTCAGCTTTGACCTTAGAACACGTTAAACATTCTCCTACGTATTTAGCAACATCGGCTTTCATACCCGGCCACCAAAAATGTTTCTTGAGATCCTTGTACATCTTCCCCGTTCCAGGATGTATTGAGTATCTGGTTTTATGAGCTTCTCTAAGTACCATTTCTCTCATATCTCCAAATTTTGGTACCCAAATCCTTTCAGCCCTATACCGGGTTCCGTCTTCCCGAATATTAAGATGCTTCTCCGATCCTTTAGGTATTTCATCCTTTAAATTTCCCTCTTTTAAAACTCCTTGTTGCGCCTCCTTTATTTGAGTAGTAAGGTTATTATGAATCATTATATTCATAGATTTTACTCGAATGGGTTCTCTGTCCTTCCTGCTCAAGGCATCGGCTACCACATTTGCCTTCCCCGGGTGGTAACGAATCTCAAAGTCGTAATCATTCAATAATTCAATCCACCTACGCTGCCTCATATTCAGTTGTTTCTGATTAAATATGTGTTGAAGACTTTTGTGGTCGGTATATATAATACTTTTGACCCCATATAAGTAGTGCCTCCAAGTCTTTAATGCAAAAACAACCGCGCCTAATTCCAAATCATGCGTCGTATAATTTTGTTCGTGAATCTTCAATTGTCTAGACGCATAAGCAATCACCTTCGTTCGTTGCATTAATACACAACCGAGACCTTGCTTTGATGCGTCACAATAAATCACAAAATCATCATTCCCTTCAGGCAATGACAATATAGGTGCCGTAGTTAGCTTTTTCTTCAATAACTGAAACGCTTTCTCTTGTTCATCATTCCATTCAAATTTCTTCCCTTTATGCGTTAATGCAGTCAAGGGTTTTGCTATTCTGGAAAAGTCTTGGATGAACCTTCTGTAGTAACCAGCTAGTCCTAAAAACTGGCGTATGTGTTTCGGAGTTTTCGGGGTTTCCCACTTTTCAACAGTTTCTATCTTTGCCGGATCCACCTTAATACCTTCTTTGTTCACTATGTGACCGAGGAATTGAACTTCTTCCAACCAAAATGCACACTTTGAAAACTTAGCGTACAATTCTTCCTTCCTCAATACTTCTAACACCTTTCTCAAATGTTCACCGTGTTCTTGGTCATTCTTTGAGTAAATAAGTATGTCATCAATGAAAACAATGACAAACTTGTCAAGGTATGGTCCACACACTCGGTTCATAAGGTCCATGAACACAGCTGGTGCATTAGTTAAACCAAACGGCATGACCATAAACTCGTAATGACCGTAACGTGTTCTGAAAGCAGTCTTTGGAATATCATCTTCTTTCACCCGCATTTGATGATACCCGGAACGTAAGTCAATCTTTGAATAAACAGACGAGCCTTGTAGTTGATCAAATAAGTCGTCGATTCTCGGTAGTGGGTAGCGGTTCTTGATGGTAAGTTTGTTCAACTCTCGGTAGTCGATACACAACCTGAATGTACCATCTTTCTTCTTGACAAACAAAACAGGAGCTCCCCACGGTGATGTGCTTGGTCGAATGAAACCACGCTCTAAAAGTTCTTGTAATTGGCTTTGCAGTTCTTTCATCTCGCTGGGTGCGAGTCTGTAAGGAGCACGAGCTATTGGTGCAGCTCCTGGTACAAGATCTATTTGAAATTCAACGGATCGATGTGGGGGTAATCCCGGTAATTCTTTCGGAAATACATCGGGAAATTCTTTTGCAATGGGAACATCATTGATGCTCTTTTCTTCAGTTTGTACTTTCTCGACGTGTGCTAGAACAGCATAGCAACCTTTTCTTATTAGTTTTTGTGCCTTCAAATTACTAATAAGATGTAGCTTCGTGTTGCCCTTTTCTCCGTACACCATTAAGGGTTTTCCTTTTTCTCGTATAATGCGAATTGCATTTTTGTAACAAACGATCTCCGCTTTCACTTCTTTCAACCAGTCCATACCGATTATCACATCAAAACTCCCTAACTCTACTGGTATCAAATCAATCTTAAATGTTTCGCTAACCAGTTTAATTTCTCGATTCCGACATATATTATCTGCTGAAATTAATTTACCATTTGCTAATTCGAGTAAAAATTTACTATCCAAAGGCGTCAATGGACAACTTAATTTAGCACAAAAATCTCTACTCATATAGCTTCTATCCGCACCCGAATCAAATAAAACGTAAGCAGATTTATTGTCAATAAGAAACGTACCCGTAACAAGCTCCGGGTCTTCCTGTGCCTCTACCGCATTAATATTGAAAACTCTTCCACGGCCTTGTCCATTCGTGTTCTCCTGGTTCGGGCAATTTCTAATAATGTGGCCTGGTTTTCCACATTTATAACAAACTACATTGGCATAACTTGCTCCAACACTACTTGCTCCGCCATTACTCGTTCCGACACCATTTGTTCCTTTCGTTCTATTAACCCCTGGTCCATAGACCTCACACTTCGCCGCGCTATGACCATTTCTTTTACACTTGTTGCAAAATTTGGTGCAGAACCCCGAGTGATTCTTTTCACACCTTTGGCATAGCTGCTTCTGATTGTTGTTGTTGTTGCGGTTATTATTGTTGTTGGGATGATTGTTGTAGTTGCTGTTGTTGTTGTTGTTGTTGTTGTTGGGCCGTTTGTTGTAGTTGCGATTGATGTTGCGATTATTGGGATAATTGTTGCGATTATTGTTGTAATTGCTGTTGTTGTTGTATTGGTGATTCTTATCACCGTTTTCCTCCCACTTTCTTTTGACTTGCTTCACATTGGCCTCTTCAGCAGTCTGTTCTTTAATTCTTTCTTCAATCTGGTTCACTAGTTTGTGAGCCATTCTACATGCCTGTTGTATGGAGGCGGGCTCGTGTGAACTTATATCTTCTTGGATTCTTTCCGGTAATCCTTTCACAAACGCGTCGATCTTCTCTTCTTCATCTTCGAATGCTCCCGGACACAATAGGCACAATTCTGTGAATCGTCTTTCGTACGTGGTAATATCAAATCCTTGGGTTCGTAACCCTCTAAGTTCTGTCTTGAGCTTATTGACCTCGGTTCTGGGACGGTACTTCTCGTTCATCAAGTGCTTGAATGCTGACCACGGTAGTGCGTACGCATCATCTTGTCCCACTTGCTCTAGATAGGTATTCCACCATGTTAACGCAGAACCTGTGAAGGTATGCGTAGCGTACTTCACTTTGTCCTCTTCAGTACACTTACTTATGGCAAACACCGATTCAACCTTTTCGGTCCACCGTTTCAATCCGATCGGTCCTTCGGTTCCATCAAATTCCAAAGGTTTGCAGGCAGTGAATTCTTTGTAGGTGCATCCTACACGATTTCCTGTACTGCTAGATCCAAGGTTATTGTTGGTATGTAGCGCAGCCTGTACTGCGGCTATGTTTGAAGCTAGAAAAGTACGGAATTCCTCTTCATTCATATTCACGGTGTGTCGAGTAGTCGGTGCCATTGCCTTCAAAATAGTCAAATGGAACAAGTTAATCATACAGAATATTAAGAGTAGTTAATAGTATTTCGTAGCATAATATGAACTCATTTATAAAAGCTTTTTCTTCATATTAGCGTTTTATAAGTTTAAATTCGGGTAGTACCTACCCGTTAAGTTCATACTTAGTAGCTAATATACAATTCAACTACTACAATTCTATATGAAAAAACTGATTATAATAATATTTCGCGTTCAAACTTTTATACAATATTTTACAAACTTACAATACCGCTTATTTTACATAAAGCATGAAATATAGCACACAATAACTTTGATACAAGATAGTTGTGAAGATAATTCTAGCTAGTACACAAGTCGTTCAGCAAAGGCAATAAAGACACGTAATTCATACGTCCAGAAACAAGTCATGCATTCTGGTTTTACTAGGACTACTTCCCATCCTTGGTCTTGTGCAACATAACCGTTATGGCCGTTGATAAGACAGCGTGTTGTAACGTCATCAAAAGGACGAGGGTTACGTAATGTCCAACAGTCCCGTAACAATCTAAAAACCTCATTTCTTACCCCAATTACCGACTCCGTCACTTGTGGAAACGTTTTGTTTAATAGTTGTAGCCCGATGTTCTTGTTCTCACTTTGGTGAGAAGCGAACATTACTAATCCGTAAGCATAACATGCTTCTTTATGTTGCATGTTAGCCGCTTTTTCTAAATCACGAAGTCCAATATTCGGATATATTGAGTCAAAATAATTTCTTAACCCGTTGCGTAAAATAGCATTTGGGTTCCCCGCAATATATGCGTCAAAGTAAACACATCGTAACTTATGGGTTTCCCAATGTGATATCCCCCATCTTTCAAACGAAAGTCTCTTATAAACCAAGACATTCTTGGAACGTTCTTCGAATGTCTTACAAACTGATCTCGCCTTAAATAGTTGTGCCGAGGAATTCTGACCGACTCTAGACAAGATTTCATCAATCATGTCTCCGGGTAGGTCTCTTAAAATATTGGGTTGTCTATCCATTTTGTGTTTTTAAACTGTAAAATAGACAAGAGTTAGATTCATAAAAAAAATACTTATTAATACAAGCAATTTTTACATATATCATAAAGCATAAGCACACTATATTACATATATTACACCACACGAATACAACTATCTTATTCCGACTCGCTCGTTTCTTCTTCTTCGGTTTTGGTTCGTTTTGCCAAGTTTCTAGGGATATATGATGTTCCCCTAATACGAGCCGTAATTTTCCACATTGGTTTAGAAAAACCTGGTGGTTTAGAGGTTCCCGGGTCATTGTTACAACTTAAGGACTTCGGGGGTTGACGATACATATAAAGTTCATCGGGGTTGGAATTAGATTTCTCTATTTTTATGCCCTTTCCCTTATTATTTTCTTTTGCCTTTTTAAATTCAGTTGGGGTAATTTCTATAACATCATCGGAATTCTCGTCGGAATCCGATTCATCGGAGAATTGGTAATCCTCCCAATATTTTGCTTCCTTGGCGGAAACACCATTGACCATAATTAACCTTGGTCGGTTGGTTGAGGATTTTCTTTTACTTAACCGTTTTATTATTTCCCCCACCGGTTCTATTTCTTCATCCGGTTCCGATTCTTCTTCCGGTTCCGATTCTTCTTCCGGTTCCGACTCTTCTTCCGGTTCCTCTTCGGGAACTTGTGAATCAGTCCACGAATCATTCCAATTTACATTTGACTCTTCATTATTATTAGGTGAGTCAATGGGACTTGTTCTAGAGGTAGACATCTATCACATAATATCAAACGCGTTAAGAGATTAATATATCACATAATATTCACATGTTAAAAATATATAGTTTCCAACAAAATTTGTTAAGCAATCATTTTTCAACTAAACACGGTCGAAGTCCAGAGTCACTAATGCATCCTAACAAACTCGATAAGATACACTAATGCAAAATTCTGGTTCTCTAAGACCAACGCTCGGATACCAACTGAAATGTCCCGTTCTTATTGATTAAAAACGTTCCATATTAATTGATTTCGTTGCGAGGTTTTGACCTCTATATGAGACATTTTTCAAAGACTGCATTCATTTTAAAACAAACCATAACCTTTATTTCATCAATAAAGGTTTAAAAAGCTTTACATAGATTATCAAATAATGATAATCTAAATTATCCTGTTTACACACGACCATTACATAATGGTTTACAATACAAATATGTTACAACAAAATAAGTTTCTTGAATGCAGTTTTTACACAATATCATACAAGCATGGACTCCAAATCTCGTCCTTATTTAAGTATGCGACAGCGGAAGCTCTTAATAATCACCTGAGAATAAACATGCTTAAAACGTCAACAAAAATGTTGGTGAGTTATAGGTTTAACCTATATATATCAAATCATAATAATAGACCACAAGATTTCATATTTCAATACACATCCCATACATAGAGATAAAAATCATTCATATGGTGAACACCTGGTAACCGACATTAACAAGATGCATATATAAGAATATCCCCATCATTCCGGGACACCCTTCGGATATGATATAAATTTCGAAGTACTAAAGCATCCGGTACTTTGGATGGGGTTTGTTAGGCCCAATAGATCTATCTTTAGGATTCGCGTCAATTAGGGTGTCTGTTCCCTAATTCTTAGATTACCAGACTTAATAAGAAGGGGCATATTCGATTTCGATAATTCAACCATAGAATGTAGTTTCACGTACTTGTGTCTATTTGGTAAATCATTTATAAAACCTGCATGTATTCTCATCCCAAAAATATTAGATTTTAAAAGTGGGACTATAACTCACTTTCACAGATTTTTACTTCGTCGGGAAGTAAGACTTGGCCACTGTTGATTCACGAACCTATAACAATATATACATATATATTAAAGTATGTTCAAAATATATTTACAACACTTTTAATATATTTTGATGTTTTAAGTTTATTAAGTCAGCTGTCCTCGTTAGTAACCTACAACTAGTTGTCCACAGTTAGATGTACAGAAATAAATCGATAAATATTATCTTGAATCAATCCATGACCCAGTGTATACGTATCTCAGTATTGATCACAACTCAAACTATATATATTTTGGAATCAACCTCAACCCTGTATAGCTAACTCCAACATTCACATATAGAGTGTCTATGGTTGTTCCGAAATATATATAGATGTGTCGACATGATAGGTCGAAACATTGTATACGTGTCTATGGTATCTCAAGATTACATAATATACAATACAAGTTTATTAAGTTATGGTTGGAATAGATTTGTTACCAATTTTCACGTAGCTAAAATGAGAAAAATTATCCAATCTTGTTTTACCCATAACTTCTTCATTTTAAATCCGTTTTGAGTGAATCAAATTGTTATGGTTTCATATTGAACTATATTTTATGAATCTAAACAGAAAAAGTATAGGTTTATAGTCGGAAAAATAAGTTACAAGTCGTTTTTGTAAAGGTAGTCATTTCAGTCGAAAGAACGACGTCTAGATGACCATTTTAGAAAACATACTTCCACTTTGAGTTTAACCATAATTTTTGGATATAGTTTCATGTTTATAATAAAAATCATTTTCTCAGAATAACAACTTTTAAATCAAAGTTTATCATAGTTTTTAATTAACTAACCCAAAACAGCCCGCGGTGTTACTACGACGGCGTAAATCCGGTTTTACGGTGTTTTTCGTGTTTCCAGGTTTTAAATCATTAAGTTAGCATATCATATAGATATAGAACATGTGTTTAGTTGATTTTAAAAGTCAAGTTAGAAGGATTAACTTTTGTTTGCGAACAAGTTTAGAATTAACTAAACTATGTTCTAGTGATTACAAGTTTAAACCCTCGAATAAAATAGCTTTATATGTATGAATCGAATGATGTTATGAACATCATTACTACCTTAATTTCCTTGGATAAACCTACTGGAAGAGAGAAAAATGGATCTAGCTTCAATGGATCCTTGGATGGCTCGAAGTTCTTGAAGCAGAATCATGACACGAAAACAAGTTCAAGTAAGATCATCACTTGAAATAAGATTGTTATAGTTATAGAAATTGAACCAAAGTTTGAATATGATTATTACCTTGTATTAGAATGATAACCTACTATAAGAAACAAAGATTTCTTGAAGTTGGATGATCACCTTACAAGATTGGAAGTGAGCTAGCAAACTTGAAAGTATTCTTGATTTTATGAAACTAGAACTTTTGGAATTTATGAAGAACACTTAGAACTTGAAGATAGAACTTGAGAGAGATCAATTAGATGAAGAAAATTTAAGAATGAAAGTGTTTGTAGGTGTTTTTGGTCGTTGGTGTATGGATTAGATATAAAGGATATGTAATTTTGTTTTCATGTAAATAAGTCATGAATGATTACTCATATTTTTGTAATTTTATGAGATATTTCATGCTAGTTGCCAAATGATGGTTCCCACATGTGTTAGGTGACTCACATGGGCTGCTAAGAGCTGATCATTGGAGTGTATATACCAATAGTACATACATCTAAAAGCTGTGTATTGTACGAGTACGAATACGGGTGCATACGAGTAGAATTGTTGATGAAACTGAACGAGGATGTAATTGTAAGCATTTTTGTTAAGTAGAAGTATTTTGATAAGTGTATTGAAGTCTTTCAAAAGTGTATAAATACATATTAAAACACTACATGTATATACATTTTAACTGAGTCGTTAAGTCATCGTTAGTCGTTACATGTAAATGTTGTTTTGAAACCTTTAGGTTAACGATCTTGTTAAATGTTGTTAACCCAATGTTTATAATATCAAAAGAGATTTTAAATTATTATATTATCATGATATTATGATGTACGAATATCTCTTAATATGATATATATACATTAAATGTCGTTACAACGATAATCGTTACATATATGTCTCGTTTCAAAATCATTAAGTTAGTAGTCTTGTTTTTACATATGTAGTTCATTATTAATATACTTAATGATATGTTTAATTATCATAATATAATGTTAACTATATATATAACCATATATATGTCATCATATAGTTTTTAAAAGTTTTAACGTTCGTGAATCACCGGTCAACTTGGGTGGTCAATTATCTATATGAAACCTATTTCAATTAATCAAGTCTTAACAAGTTTGATTGCTTAACATGTTGGAAACATTTAATCATGTAAATATCAATCTCAATTAATATATATAAACATGGAAAAGTTCGGGTCACTACAGATGATATCTTAGAATTTTAGAATCAAATTGTGATGAAGAATTTTATTCACGATGATTTAGAGTGATTAAGGAGCAAGGTGTTCGCTAAAGATTTCATCAGAATCAGAATCATTATGATTCTTTAAATACGGGGTTTGGTCCTTGTATTTGTCCTTGGTCTTCTTCGTGGTTAGCTCAATCCATTTTTCAGTTCCAACTTTTCTGAGCTTTTCCAACATACTATTCTTTATCATAAAACTTCCGACGATTAAGGTCGTTTACGGTTTTTGCTGCTTCATCAGCATTTCGAGGACTAGTTCGCAGTTCTGGGTATTTTTCAGAAACTTCACATTCAAGCATGTAATTCCAGATGATAGACGTTATATGTACACATATAACTATTAGCATAGGCATGATGCGAGAATTCAAAATACTGATTGCTAATTCCCGATGATTCGTATGGCAATTCTTGTTACAAGATGCAGATGAGTAAACGATAGGGTTTTAATGAATAAGTATAATGATTTATCAGGGAGATTTAAGTCAAGAAGCAACGAGGTTGCTGGTACGTCTGCTGGTAATATGGTGGAATATAAAAGGTTCCCCGGTAACAATAAAAGAGCACACGTATATATCAAGGTGTTAATAAGGTTGTTTCGAACGAAAAGTCGAAGTTGACTTGCTGGAGCTGTGACAAAATTTGCTACTTTTAAAGGAATCACCAAGTTATTTTGGGGTGATAATAACACTCAAGGAATTAGCACATATACGTGTTAAACGTTTACTCAGGTTCCGAGTGTTTTCAGGTGCATAACTATATGCATCAATCTTTTCTTCCGTAGATGAAGTACAGTTGGTTCATCCTCTCGGTTAAGGTGTTTTCAAGAATTATGAAAGGTGTGAACGCAGATTGTAATCGTCAAGATACAAATAAAGTTTAAGATGAAATCAAATGGAAAACTTGAAGAAATGTTTAGTTTCATATGTTATAATTAATATTTTAATTCATTTTAATTGTCCAATGTTATTAGTCCATAGTTAACAGTCCAATAATTCATATATAGTTTAATTTATAATATTCGAATTAATTAATACGTATCGTGACCCGTGAACATATCTCAGACTCGATCACAACTCAAAGTATATATATATATATATATATATTATTGTAGAATCAACCTCAACCCTGTATAGCTAACTCCAGCATTACTGCATATAGAGTGTCTATGGTTATTCTAAATAATATATATAGATGCGTCAATATGATATGTCAAAACCTTGTATACGTGTCCCGATATTTAAAGTGTGTAAAATAAATAACAGAAATTAAATGACGAGAAATAAAATTGCGAGATTATAAATTGTGATAATTAAATTGCGATAAATAAAATGTAATCAGTTAGCTAGGAACAGTTAGCGTGGATTCTTAACAAAAATTTTTTCTCATAGTTAATTTGTTTGTTTCTAACAAATTTTATTTTCTCCAATGTTTTCTTCATTATGCCACTTGTTAGATTCTGATAATCAAAATCCAAATATGAATTTGAATAAAAATGGTTATTCTTCGGTGAACGGATACATATATCTGTGGATGTAAGTAGGATAGTAAATGACTGTTGAATCAGATTCGAAGAATATACAATGTAACTTATTAATGTGAAATCTAAATATTCCTCGGGTATTACCTACTCGTTAAAATATTTTCACCATTAACAGTTTGTACGAAAGAATTTTTTATTACAATTTTTATGAAAATATACTTACATATATATTTTCTTCAGATGTAATCATAGATTCAACGAGTTAACATAATATTAATCTCATTTGATTTACCGTTATAACTAGAATATATAATCTCTAAAACAATAGAGATTACATAATCGCCATGAAGAACGAAGATAATTGATGTAGAACGATACGTAGAACGATGATTATACTCGAGCTACTAAATGGGATGTTGAGGCATGGATTGTTGATGGTACTGGTGCTATTACTAATGGTACTATTGGTGCCGGTGATGTTGTTGAAGCTGGTAAATTTTGCACCATATTCTCCAGATTGATTACTCGAGCACGAAGTTCGTTGACTGCTTCTATTATTCCGGGATGATTGTCGGTCGGAATGAGCGGATGAATAAGGTTTAGAATTTTAGATAGAATATAATCGTGGCAAGATACTCTGGAAATGAGTGTGAAAATGGTGTTTCGGATAGGTTCGCCGGTAAGTGCTTCAGGTTCTTCACCAAGAGGTGAAATTGGTTGATGGAAAGGATCGCATTCTTCGCGTCTCCATGGATTAAGTTGACTACGAAGCCATCCTCAATTCATCCAGAATAGATGATGGCTAAATGGTTAATCCATTCCGGTTATACTTCTTTCGGAGCTCGAGTGAAAATCCATGTCGGAATAGGTGTCGGAATAACTATCGGAATAGCTATCAGAATCTGAGGGACTCGAACTAGTTGCAGGATTCATCTCGTACGATCAGATGAAGGATTTTTGATAAGAAATAGATTATAGGATGTAGATTAGTACCCTGCAATACATAATTTACATATGTATATATAATACTAAAATCCTATAAGTTACGGAGGAATCTACGGAATATGTTAGGCAAAGTTACAGTAACAGATATGCTAAGATATGAATTAGCAGATACGCTAAGATATGAATTTTGTCTATACACTATTCATGCAATATAGGAAGTAAGATATGTCTAGATTAAGAATGATAAGCAAGTGATTCCCTAAGAATGATAAGCAGGAAATTTTTGACACGAAATGATAAGCAAAACTTTTGACATGCAGACACGGTCGAAGTCCCTCACTAATGCATCTAATCAACTATCAGTTAGACTCACTAATTCAAAACCTGGTTCGCTAAGACTACCGCTCTGATACCAACTCTAACGACCCGTCCTAATCCATCTAGACGAATACATTACATTTGGTTACATCGCGAGGTACTTGACCTCTATATGATACATTTTACAAACATTGCATTTGTTTTTAAAAGATAAACTTTCATTACATCGAAAGTTGATGGCATGCATACCATTTCATAAAATATTCAACTATAATTGTCTTAATAATAATCTTGATGAACTCAACGACTCGAATGCAACGTCTTTTGAAATATGTCATGAATGACTCCAAGTAATATCTCTAAAATGAGCAAATGCACAGCGGAAGATTTCTTTCAAACCTGAGAATAAACATGCTTTAAAGTGTCAACCAAAAGGTTGGTGAGTTCATTAAGTTTATCATAAACATTCATTTCCATCATTTTAATAGACCACAAGAATTTCATTTCCAGTTCTCATAAATATACGTCCCATGCATAGAGACAAAAATCATTCATATGGATTGAACACTTGGTAACCGACATTAACAAGATGCATATAAGAATATCCCCTATCATTCCGGAAAATCCTTCTGAAATGATAAAACAACATCGAAGTACTAAAGCATCCGCTCCAACGGATGGGGTTCGTTTGGCCCAATAGATCTATCTTTAAGATTCACGTCAATTAGTAGACTGGTTTACTAATTCTTAGGTTACCAAGCAAAAGGGGCATATTCGGCTTCGATCATTTAACCATATAATGTAGTTTCGATTACTTGTATCTATTTCATAAAACATTTATAAAAGCAGCGCATGTATTATCAGTCGCAAAAATATATATTGCAAAATCATTTAAAAAGGGAGTAATGAAACTCACAATACTGTATTTTGTTGTAAAAATACATATGACGAAACTGAACAATGCAAGGTTGACCTCGGATTCACGAACCTATATCATTTGTATATTTATTAATATACATAGTTGTAATCGCACAAATATATATATATATATATATATATATATATATATATATATATATATATATATATATATATATATATATATATATAAATTTATTAGTCATATCCTTTTTATATTAATAATATATATTCATTTTGTATATAAAAATATCAGATTTTGTTATGTTATATGTATTAAATATATTTATATATATAACGTTTGTTTGTTAAAATTAGTAATTATAATGATACTAAAATTTATAG
Organism: Rutidosis leptorrhynchoides; assembly: GCF_046630445.1. Lineage (NCBI taxonomy): Eukaryota > Viridiplantae > Streptophyta > Magnoliopsida > Asterales > Asteraceae > Rutidosis > Rutidosis leptorrhynchoides. The sequence goes on from NC_092339.1 coordinate 267,285,439, forward strand.
TAAATATGGTAAAATGGTTATATTATTTAGTATTTCTAATAAAGGTGATAATGTTAATAATCTTACTAGTGATAATAATAACTTAAAAAAAAATATTACTTTTTATTAGTGATAGTTATGATAATGACTTTACTAATTACCTAATAAAAATACGTAGGATAATATAAATATTAATACTTATAATAATAACATTAGTCGTAATAATAATAATAATCTTAATATTAATATTAATGATGATAATAATAATTATAGTTATGATAATAATACTCATTTTAATGTTAATAATATGTAATGGTATTATTATAGTATTACTAATAACTAACTTAACAATAGTAATAATAATAACCATATTGATAATGATAATCATTTTAATAATAATAATTGTAATATTAATAATAACACTTATAATAATAATAATGATAGTAATGATAGTAACATTTGTAGATATGATGATAATACTAATATTTAATGATAATAATAATAAATTATTGTATGATAGTTATAATAATACTTAACTTAACAATAATAATATTAATATTCAGTTTTGTAATTATAATGCTAAAATGATGAAATTAATAATAATAACCATATGAATAATACTTATAATAACAATAATATTAATAATCATAATAATAACAATTATATTTATACTCATAATAATAACATTAATAATAATAATAATAATAATCATAATAACAACAACAACAATAATAATAATAATAATAATAATAATAATAATAATAATAATAATAATAATAATAATAATAATAATAATAATAATAATAAATATTAGAAAGGCTACCTTTTGGTAATAAGGCTTTTTAAAAAAAAATAAGTGTCCCTGCCCGGGCTCGAACCCGAGACCTCTCGGTTAACCACGCATCCCCTAACCATCAAACCATTCTTGTATTTCTGTTTTAATACCCCACCCTAATCTATATATTCGATATATCTATCTGTTTTCCATCTTCCTCCTCAAAACTCAATCGACCCAAATCAAAAATCAGGAATATGTTGGCCCAAGTTATCGGCCCAAGTTAGAATCAGTATCCAAAAGTTCGTCGTTATTATATAAAATAAAAAAATGGAACAGCAGTTGCCATAACACAAATGTGTGTTCATCGACCAGCTATAGTAGCAACAAATCCCATCTTTTGATTTTAATGGTTCTGGTTGTCAATAGCAGCAAAATCAGGAACAGGATTATCATTATAAATCGATCAAGGAACAGGTACCTTGTTCAATCAGACAGGTTTATCTTCGCCAACACAAGCAGTAATCGATTTAAGCATTCAATCATGGAAAGTTTATCAATTAAAACAAAGTGTAAATTCATGATCCTTACACCACAAAGGGCCCTCAAAACCATTCAGATTCCATTAACACTTGCGAATTCATGGAGATCTAAATTGTTTTCATCTTCGTTCGAACACTCACGGTAATATGCTCTCTGGAATGATTTGAACATAATTATATCAAATTAATCATAGATTCAGGTTTATGTTCATTAATTTCAACTATTTGAATCTTCAATTCGAACTTAAATGATTAGAAGATCATAAATTTATGTTCGTTTGACTTTTCTCAAAAGTCAAAGATTAAACAATTGTTGAGATCAAGTTGTTTTCAGGAAAAGATAAAAATTTTCGAGCATTACTTGATGTAATTGTGACCAATTTCGTGAAGGATCCAAGTCCCGAAAGCATCTACATCAGATTTTAATTTTCTTGGTGTTCTTCGTTCCAAATTGGCAGAGTTCATCGAGAGTATAATGGGTTTGATGAGATTTTGTGTTGAATTCGCCACAAAACAAATAAATCAATGCTCAAGAACCGATTGAAATCGATTTTTATCATTCAGTTTGGTTGTTTTATAAAAAAATTGAGTGTGATCAAATGAGTTAAGGATTATTTAGAAGTTTGTATTTTGAATGATGGTAAGAAAAATAATGAAATGGTATTGTCTCTGTGATTGGTATATGTATTAGGTAATGAGGAATTATGATGGACAATAAGTCACGAGTAAACCAGAGGAACATGAAACTGATATAGATAGATAACAGAATACAAACCTTTAAAAATTAATAATAATTAATAAATATAAAAATGTTTATAATATTATTAATAATAATAGAAATTCTAATAACAATAATGATAGAATTTATAATGATACTGAAAATAATAACAATAATAATGTATCAAATTTCATATGTGTATGTTATGAATAATAATATTAATAATACAATTTTTTATATTAATGTTAATAGTAATAATGAAAGTAATAATAATATTATTATGAAATAACTTATTTTGGATATTTAATTTTTATACATTAAATATATATTACAATACAAATATAATAATAATGTATAGAATATATATATAGATTCATTTTAATTACAACTTAATTATTTTGTATCTTATTTTACTTATTTAATTCTAATGTTTAAATTATATATATAATTTCATTTTATTATATATACTTACATTTATATATATATATACATATTTATTTACAAACAATTGTTCGTGAATCGTCGAGCACAGTCAAAGGGTAATTGATTACATGAATAAGATTCCAAAATTTTTTTGAGACTCAACATTACAGACTTTACTTAATGTGTCGAAAGCATATAAAGATTAAGTTTAAATTTGGTCGGAAATTTCTGGGTCGTTATAGTTATGATCCGTTTTAAGTATTGTAACAGAACGAAGTTGTTCAAACTCATTAATATAACTATGGTGTTAATTTATTTTGAGTCAAGCTCCTATTTTGCATATTTTATCCATGAATAAGCTATTATTCTAAATTTCGTAGTCGATCACATTTGTGGAAACAAATGTGAGGTTTAGACTATTATGAACTTGGATTGGTATACATTCACAGGCTGAATGTGGGGCAAGGTTGCTACCAAGGTTCATAGATATTTGTAGGATACAAATATTGGAAGACCCGCTCTCAAGATTTACTGAATGGAGCCTTTGTGGTTGATCACATGTAATCTTGAGTAAAGGTGAATATCATTGTATCTTCTGACCTGAGATACATATTGGGTTCGGATATTCTCTAAGTATAGTACCTTGATTCTTTCCTTCGCTATTCTGAAATATGGTAGTTCATAAGGAAGAGCTCAGGTGTAATACAAAGTATATATCTAGGATGTATGTAGTCAAGATGGAATTTGTCCCTCTTATTCGTTGAGAGTCAAATGTCTAAGGCCTGATAAAGTTAAATCTAGAAGAGAGTGATCACTCTGTGTCTCTTGGATTTAACATGACATCTAGGATGAAAGGATAAATGAAAGATTCACCTATTCATATTCGAGATGGGAACTCGAAAGAGATGATGTTATTAAATGGCACAAAGTCATAACATATTGGGGGTGATGGATGTGACGACCCGGAAATTTCCGATCAAATTTAAACTTAAATCTTCTATGATTTCGACATGATAAGCAAGGTCTATTTAACTGAATCTTAAAATATTTGAACTATGTTTCATGAATGCATTTGACCGTTGACTGTTCTCGACAATTCACGAACCTTTAATGTATATATAAATGATTATATATGTAAATAATTATATATAATAAATTAAATAAGTTATTGAATTTTTATAAGATAACTTAAAATAACCAAAACTTGTTATTTGAATATGTAGAATATATTGACAATAAATAAATTCGAAGATGATTTGTCAACGATTAAATATATACCTTAAATTACTTGTTTCAAAATAAATAATATATTTATCTAAGTAACAAAACTTAATATTTAAAAACAATATTATATATATAATTGTTGAATATATATATATATATATATATATATATATATATATATATATATATATATATATATATATATATATATATATATATATATATATATATATATATATATGATTGCAATACATAATCAATATTATATGTATATTGTATTTTATATAAAACATCTAGATATTAAATATTCAATATATGTCATCATGTGATAATTAAATATTACATATTATTATTAATAATATTATAAACATTTTTATATTTATTAATTATTATTATTTATTAAAGGTTTGTATTCTGTTATCTATCTATATCAGTTTCATGTTCCTCTGGTTTACTCGTGACTTCTTGTCCATCATAATTCCTCATCACCTAATACATATACCAATCACAGAGACAATACCATTTCATTATTTTTCTTACCATCAATCAAAATACAAACTTCTAAATACATATTTATTTACAAACAATTGTTCGTGAATCGTTGAGCACAGTCAAAGGGTAATTGATTACATGAATAAGATTCCAAAATTATTTTGAGACTCAACATTACAGACTTTACTTAACGTGTCGAAAGCATATAAAGATTAAGTTTAAATTTGGTCGGAAATTTTCGGGTCATCACAGTTATGATCTGTTTTAAGTATTGTAACGAAACGAAGTTGTTCAAACTCATTAATATAACTATGGTGTTAATTTATTTTGAGTCAAGCTCCTATTTTGCATATTTTATCCACGAATAAGCTATTATTCTAAATTTCGTAGTGGATCACATTTGTGGGAACCAATGTGAGGTTTAGACTATTATGAACTTGGATTGGTATACATTCACAGGCTGAATGTAGGGCAAGGTTGCTACCAAGGTTCATAGATATTTGTAGGATACAAATATTGGAAGACCCGCTATCAAGATTTACTGAATGGAGCCTTTGTGGTTGATCACATGTAATCTTGAGTAAAGGCGAATATCATTGTATCCTCTGACCTGAGATACATATTGGGTTCGGATATTCTCTAAGTATAGTACCTTGATTCTTTCCTTCGCTATTCTGAAATATGGTAGTTCATAAGGAAGAGCTCAGGTGTAATACATAGTATATATCTAGGATGTATGTAGTCAAGATGGAATTTGTCCCTCTTATTCGTTGAGAGTCAGATGTCTAAGGCCTGATAAAGTTAAATCTAGAAGAGAGTGATCACTCTGTGTCTCTTGGATTTAACATGACATCTCGGATGAAAGGATAAATGAAAGATTCACCTTTTCATATTCGAGATGGGAACTCGAAAGGGATGATGTTATTGAATGGCACAAAGTCATAACATATTGGGGGTGATGGATGTGACGACCCGGAAATTTCCGATCAAATTTAAACTTAAATCTTCTATGATTTCGACATGATAAGCAAGGTCTATTTAACCGAATCTTAAAATATTTGAACTATGTTTCATGAATGCATTTGACCATTGACTGTTCTCGATGATTCACGAACCTTTAATGTATATATAAATGATTATATGTAACGACCCGGATTTTCCCAATCGTTTTATACTTATGAGATTAGTATTTACATAAATTAAACCTTACCAACATGATAAGCAATCCAAATTGTTGAGACTTGTGTTTTTAAAAAGAGTTTTACATAACGTTTGACCGTCCAATTTGACCGATGATATCACGAACTATATAACATACGATAATTATACGTTTGTGTATATATATGTATTTATATATATTTAACATGATCTAAGGATGGTTTAACATCTCATTGTGTACTAATGACAATGAGTTATAAGTATATTTTGAAACTACTAACTTAAGTTTTCAAAACGATAACTATACGTAACATTCTTTGATATATATACTTATAACCTATAATGCTTATACATGTATCGTATATATAATGTATTTAATCACTTTTTAAGGACTTAAATACATAAAACAATATAAGTATATTCACAAAAGATAGCTATATTTGAATTCTCATTCCGTTTCCTCAAGATTTCTATACGTATATCTAGGGTATATGTACCCGTATCATACCCAGCTTCTATATGTATTTACTATTGGTATATACACATCAAATCAACATCCTAATCAACATTATTACTGCCCTAGATATGAGGTAACTAGGATTTGTCAAGTAGCATGAATTATTAGTAAGAAAACAAAATTAGGAATCCTTTTCTTTCTTTATAAACTAAAAACGTTTTTATGAATGAACACCATTTCTTCACTCCATTTTCTCATACCTACACCCTCATTTCTCTCTCAAAATACTCCTAACTTCATACTTGATCATCTCCAAGCATTTTCCCCATCATTTAGCTTCAATTACAAGCCTTAAACACCATAAGAAAACTCTTTCAAGAACATATCAAAATAACCACCCATTTGAAGAAGTATACTTCCAACCTTTTGATCTAACTCCACCACTCTTTGATTCCAAGATTTTTTCTTATCTCTTACAGTAACTTTGTCCAAGTAACTTGAGGTAGTAACCTTGTTCATAATCTTGTTCGATTCATAATTTTATAGCTATCTTATTTTATGTTGTAAAATTTTAACAACAAGAACATAGTTTGAATGATTTCAAACTTGTTTGCAAACTAAATAGATCCTTCTAACTTACCTTTTAAAACACTTCAAGACCTGTAATATATCATAATGATATGCTAATTTAACACGATATAACTTGGTTTTACAAAGAACACCTTAAAAACTGAATCTACGTCGTCAGAGTGCAACCGGGGGCTGTTTTGGGTTGGATAATTAAAAGCCATCTTGAACTTTGAATTGGAAGTTCATGTTCTGGAAAAATGATATTTCTTATGAATATGTTAACACATAAAAATTTCATGGTTTAACTCAAAGTGTAAGTATTTTTAGAAAAATGATCATTAAATGTTGTTTTTATGATGGAAAATGATCACTTTCATAAGTTTTACCAAAGCTTGACCTATAACCTGTGATTTCGAATACAAACTAAGGTATTTTCAGTTCATATTCTTAAAATTTGACTCGATCCAAGGAAGTGACAAGTTGAACCAACAAAAATGGAGTTGTAATGAAGAAACTACGACTAAAACAAGATTGGGTATCCGAAGCTAGTTTAGCTACGAAAATATTTGGAGATAAAGTAAATTAATCATATCTTTTCTAATTAATATGATATTTTATATATAATTACTTATGATTTGATTTTATATATTTCAGGACCACCCGTAAACAACACGAGAAGATTAATCATAAGACCTCATGATTGTACGCAACACGTCATTTGACAACACGGTACTTTATGTACGCAACACGTCATTTGACAACATGGTACCATGGGTCGAGATTAATTCTGATCAATACGAATACGATGGGGTCTTTATTTATTTTATTGAGCAACTAATTGTGGACCACTAACATCGGACTGCTAACTACGGACTAATAGATATTAAAAGTATTATAAGTATATACGTAACGATTAATTGAAAAGAAAATATGTTGATATATTATATATGGTTAGGTTCGTGATATCTATCGGAGACCAAGTCGTGTAAAATATCTTCAAGGCAAAAGTGAGTATATAGTCCCACTTTTAAACTCTAAATATTTTGGGATGAGAATACATGCATTTTATGATTTACGTTATGGACACAAGTGATTAAAAATATATATTCTACGTTGAGTTGTACCACTGGCATACTTCCCTGTAACTTGGTAACTACTATTTACATGCGGTATTGTAAACGCGAATCCTGTTGATAGATCTATCGGGCCTGACAACCCCAACCGGACTGGACGACCAGTATTCAACGGTTGCACAGTACTTTGTTTTGGTGACTACACTTGGTACGGTGTAGTGAGATTTCATAATAAAGGGAATATGCGACGTTGATTAAATGTTAAGTATGGTTATCAAGTGCTCAACCACTTAGAATATTTTTATTAAAACGTTTATGTATATGAAATCTTGTGGTCTATATTTATAACGCTGCTAGCATTAAACCTATATCTCACCAACTTTATGTTGACGTTTAAAGCATGTTTATTCTCAGGTTCCTAGAAGTCTTCAGCTGTTTGAATATATGTTAGAGAAACCATGTGCATGGAGTCATACATGTCTTATTCGAGGAAGCATTGCATTCACAAAATCATCACCGAGTATTTATTTTGATTGCATTGTCAACGGAAGTATTCTTGTAAACTATTATTTACGGTAATTGTCTATATGTAGAATTTATCAGATGTCGAAAACATTGAATTTGAAATATTCATTTATGGTATATCTTTTCAAAAGAATGCAATGTTTATAAAACGTATCATATAGAGGTCAAATGCCTCGCGATGTAATCATATGTTATTGTATTCGTCCCTATGGATTGGGTCGGGTCGTTTCATGTGGTATCAGAGCAGTGGTCTTAGCGAACCAGGTCTGCATTAGTGTGTCTAACTGATAAGTCGTTAGGTTGCATTAGTGAGTCTGGACTTCGACCGTGTCTGCATGTCAAAATTTTGCTTATCATTTTGTGTCGAAAATCATCTACTTATCAACCGTAGGAAATTACCTGCTTATCATCTTAAGTCTAAACGCGTCTTACTGCATTCATTGCATGAATGGTGTATAGACAAAATTCATATCTTAGCGTATTTGCTAATTCATATCTACGCGTATCTGTTACTGTAAACTTTGTCTGACATATTTCGTAAATCCCTCCGTAATCTACGAGATCTTTTGTTCTATATATGTAGATATTCTATATAATTAGAATACCACCCGATAGCAGGAAAATCATTTCATATCGAAAAATCCTTTATTCAATCATACGAAATGGAACTCGTCACTAGTTTAAGTCCCTCGAATTCCGATATGGAATACCACTCAAGCTCCGAAAGCAGAGTGACCGGAATGGATCAACCAATCAGTCATCATCTATTTTGGATGGATTGGGGATGGGTTCATAGCCTCCTCAATCATTGGAGACAAGAAGAAGGGGATCCCTTCCATCCACCAAATTGCCCTCTTGACGATGAACCTGAAACACTTACCGGCGAACCTGTTCGGGAAACCATTTTCTCTCTCATTTCCAGAGTATCTCGTCACGATTATATACTACATTAAATTCTAGATTTTATTTATCCGCTCGTCCGAACCGATAATCACCCCTGTGTAATAGAAGAAGTCAACGAGCTTCGCGCTCGGGTAGTGGTTTTAGAGAATACGGTACGAAGGTTACAAACACCATCAGCAGCATCAGCAGCATAACCAGTACCGTCAATAACATCAACATCGCAAGCCTCAATACCCTAAGCACCAGCAGCATCACCAGCATCAACATTATCACCATCATCAACATCAACAGGATCATTACCACCACCAACAATCACATCCGCATCACACGCCTCAATATCACCATCCGTACCTCGGATATCAACGTCACACGCACCATAGATACCAAGAAGTACCAACAACAACAAACGATGAAGTATTGATTCATAACTTCATCGGAGAAACATTCTATGGTGATTATGTAATCTCTAAAGACATAGAGATTACCTATTTCTGCCTTAACCATAAATCAGATGAGTGGACAGAAATGATAAAAGGAAGAGTAGAAACCCCGACAAGAATGATGCGTAAGGTACAAGCTAGACTTGTTTTACCAACAGCATCAGCAGTACCCTTAGCCTCACCAACACAGTCAGTGCTATCAACATCGTTAGAATTGTCAGCACCTTTAACATCACAAGCTCCACCAGTTCAAGAATCACCGTGGACATCATCAATAACGCGTATATTGCATCAACGAGTTATGAAGTATTAACTCATTCTTCTGAAGAATTTATATAAATATTTTATATATATGAATTCGGAAACCAAAATAAATCTTTTCGTACTAAGCTATTAAGTATGAATTAAAAAAGGGTAGATACTACTCGTTTAAATTCATACTACAAATATGCAATGATGTACGTCCTTTGTCAGCAACTTAATCATCGTTAACTACAATCCATGTTTCAATTCAATGAATTCCGTTTTATAATAAACCAAGTGTATTATTCAATAATATGTTTGATTTTACACTTTCATCTTCAATGTACTCGAAGCTTACTGGGAAACAACATTCATATCTTGCGAAGTTAGCAAGAGTTCAATGAGTATCAGCATGATTCACTAAGGAAATATATGTAAGAATAAATAATGAAGTATTGATCCATAACTTCATTAATATTCTGTGAAGAATATGTGGTTCCTAATCGTTTTAGAGATTACTTATTCTAGCTCAAACTGAAAATCAAATGAGTCTAATATAATATTGACTTATTAAATTCATGATTTCATCTGAAGAAGATATACATGATTACATCTGAAGAAGATATATATGTACATATATTTTCATAAAGATTGTAATAAAATTCTCTGGTACAAAACATTACTTGTGAATTTTTTTTAACGGGTAGGTAATACCTGAGAGATATATAAATTCACAATTAATATGATTATATTCTTCGACTCTGATTCAACAATCATCAACTATACTCACTACCTTCATAATAATATACATTCTTTCATAGAAATCAAAACAACTATTCTCATCCAAATTTGATTACGATAAAACGAAATCCAAGTCAAGACTTAACAGAAGACATCACTCTTAGGACTCTTACATCTTTCAAAACTATACTTTGACTTCAAAAATATGCTAGAACATCATTCGATTCTTGGAACCCAAAAAAATATTTGTATCATTCAAAGTCCTAAAACATCATATGTATATTAACAATTACAATCTATGATCAAACCCTTCGAAATTCCTGAAGACACTTCAAATAATGGACAATCGAGATGATGATCCAACCACACATTACCCGCAGTCTTGCACCTAAAAAGCTCTCGAAACCAAGGACATAATTTAACACGTATCCGCGTTAAATCTTTTAGCATTTATTAGCAAAAATAACTTTGCGATTCCTTTTCAAAATAGCAAATTTTGTCACAGTTTCAGCAAGTCAACCTCGACTTTCCATTAGAAGTAGCCTTATTATAATCTGTAATACATACGATTACCCTTTTGTTACCAGGGAACCTTTTATATTCCATGACATTATCAGCAGATGTACCAGCTACTCGTTACCCCTTTGGCGGAATCAACAATTGGTATTTTGAAATCTCACCGCGTTTCTATTTCAGCAGTTATATATATATATATATATATATATATATATATATATATATATATATATATATATATATATATACAACGTCTATCCCCAAGAATTACATATTTCAAATGTGAAGTTTCTGAAAAATGCTCCAGTCTACGAATTAGTGCTATGAAGTTTTGGAAAAGACTGATAAAGTGGTAAACACAGTAGACAACAATTACGGTCAGAAGTTTGACAATAAAGAATAATACATTGGAAAAGCTCGAACAAAAAATTTGTTACTGGAAAACGGATTGAGCAAAGTATAAAGGAGGTCGTGGACAAATCACAATGATGAAATCTACCTTCAAAGGATTCAAATGATTAAGTGTCTGCTGAAACCGTTAGTAAGAACCTTACTCCTTATTCTAGACCTTCACAGACAGATTTTCTGCGTCATTCCCTGATCTTAGATATTCTAAGATATCATCGTATCTTTCATTATAAATATCTCCGATATTCCTGAAGATATATTCCCAACTATCCTCATCAAAAATCATTTATCTCTTCACAATATCTGCGTTACAACATAAAAGAAACTGTGTTAGTTTCTAAATTTTGAAAAATTCGAGTTTAAAATATGAATGTTTTGTAGTACTGTTGGAAACTGAAGCATGAATTAGTATAATATAATGACACTTGATCAACGTGATTATATTACAGTAATTCATGCTGAGTTTCTAAATGGAACATAATGATTCACAGATCATAACGTCATCATGTGCCATATTACACAACTCTTACATTCTACCCAATCTCCAAACATATTAAGAACATATCTCCTTGATAATTCTATCTTTTCGAACATTCTGGTAACTTACCAAATCAAGATCGTGCAATTACTATTTCCTTCTTAGAACATTAACTATGTTTATTTCAAAATCTATACCTACGAATTCCGTACCATTATTCGCTTGACTCGAAGTCGGGAAGAGGAAACATAAGTATAGAACTGTTGAATATAAAAGAAAATATAAAGCTCGACAACAACAAATAAATTACAAACCGTGTATATCAATACGTATTGCAACGTAAAGGCACGGGAGAATTAATAATACTATAACCCCAAGGTAATAGTAGAAATAAATAAAATCCTCCGGAGGTAGATGAAAAAGAAGAATGACAGAGATGAAAGTTAAGAGTATATCCAGGATCAGTACTGGATGAAGCATACTGATAAATGTTTTAAAGTATGAATTGAGGGAGGAAGAATAGAAGGTATGAGTTGTAAGGAAATGAAGGGAGGTGGATTTATAGTAAAAGATCCGACAGAGCAATCAAAATAGATGATCGCATTTAAAGCGGATTCTAATTTCCTTGATTATCGAAGAATCAAATCTCATTATGAAGATTTTACTCCAAATCTCTTGAACTTGGAAATCAATCCTATCTACGTCAAAAGATATGGCGAATCTATACCTACTCATTTCACCCTTTGGTGATAGCCTCACTCGTACTCTTCACAAAAATCAAATTGCTTTATCAATATTACTTGATGATAATAAAACTCTAATTTCCAACTCGTATACGTCATGAAAACATACTTATTGTCAGCCATGACCATCCCATTCAAATTTCGAGACGAAATTTATTTAACGGGTAGGTACTGTAACGACCCGGATTTTCCCAATCGTTTTATACTTATGAGATTAATATTTACATAAATTAAACCTTACCAACATGATAAGTGAAAGGACCCGTTCATATACATTATAAACGATTCACAATAGTTGATTACATTGCGAGGTATTTGACCTCTATATGATACATTTTACAAACATTGCATTCGTTTTTAAAAGACAATCTTTCTTTACATCAAAAATTGACAGGCATGCATACCATTTCATAATATCCACTATCCAACTATAAATTGATTTAATAATAATCTTTGATGAACTCAATGACTCGAATGCAACGTTCTTCGAAATATGCTATGAAAGACTCCAAGTAATATCTTTAAAATGAGCAAATGCACAGCGGAATATTTCTTTAACACCTGAGAATAAACATGCTTTAAAGTGTCAACCAAAAGGTTGGTGAGTTCATTAGTTTATCATAATCATTTATTTCCATCATTTTAATAGACCACAAGAATTTCATTTCCAGTTCTCATATATACGTCCCATGCATAGAGACAAAAAATAATCATTCATATGGATTGAACACCTGGTAACCGACATTAACTAGATACATATAAGAATATCCCCTATCATTCCGGGATCCTCCTTCGGACATGATATAAATTTCGAAGTACTAAAGCATCCGGTACTTTGGATGGGGTTTGTTAGGCCCAATAGATCTATCTTTAGGATTCGCGTCAATTAGGGTGTCTGTTCCCTAATTCTTAGATTACCAGACTTTAATAAAAAAGGGGCATATTCGATTTCGATAATTCAACCATAGAATGTAGTTTCAATTACTTGTGTCTATTTCGTCAAACATTTATAAAAGCGCATGTATTCTCAGTCCCAAAAATATAAAGGGTAAAAAGGCAAATGAAACTCACCATACTGTATTTCGTAGTAAAAATACATATAACGTCATTGAACAAGTGCAAGGTTGGCCTCGGATTCACGAACCTAAATTAATTATATATATTTATGTGTTGGTCAATATTTGTCTAACAAATTAGGTCAAGTCATAGTGTACCACAATCCTAATGCTCGAGACTAATATGCAAAAGTCAACAAAAGTAAATTTGACTCAAAATAATTTCCAAAAATCTATACATGATTAATATATAGTTTAAATATCGTCGTTTTATATTTTTAAATATTTTTAAAAGATTTATTAGAGTAAATAATATAATTTATTTATTAATAAATAAAATTTTATATTATATTTATATAATAAAATATACTTTTATATATATTAAGTAATAAAATTTATAGGGTTCATTTAATATTATAAAGATAATATGATAGGTATTATTAAAGTAAGTTATTACACGTAGTAAAATATGTTTGTATCAAATATTTATTTGATAAAATAATATCTATAATGATAGTAAGTAAAAGTTGTATTATTTTGTATTAATAATTATTATTATAAAAATATCAATATTTATAATTACTAAGATGACATTATGATAAAACGATAATTCTAATTATGATAACTTTAATATTTACGATAATTTTTAATATTATCTTTAAAATAATAATTCTATTTAAAATAATAATAATATTAATGATATTTTATAGTAACAATGACATTTCTATTAAAATGATAATTTTTGTTAAAATGATAGTTTTAATACTAGCGATAATTTTAATAATAATAGTAATGATAAAAATAATAAGAACGATAATTTTATCTAAATCAATATCTTATAATATTTTAATTTCATCATGATACTCTTACCCATTATTTCCTAATCGTTTCGTTTAATAGCTTTTAATCGTCTTTTATATCGTGTTCATAATAATGATAATAATAGTAATCAAAATAATTAGGTGTTACAGATATTTGTTTTAATTACACTAATATTAATAATGATAGTTACTATAACATTATTAACGATAATACTAATAATTATCTTAATGATAGTATAGTAATAATAATAATAACAATAACAATAACCATTTTTAAATAATGATATATATATATTAATAATGATAATAATAATAATAATAATAATACCAATAATAATAATAATAATAATAATAATAATAATAATAATAATAATAATAATAATAATAATAATTGGATAATAATAATAATACTAATTATAACTTTAACGATAATAACGATAGTAATAATAAAAAAAATAACAATTTTTAATGATAAATCCTTTTATTGATAAAGATAATAATAATAATAATAAGATAAAACTAGAACGACGATAATAACGACGATAATAATAATCATTTTTAATAATAATACAAAAATTCGATGGACTATAACTTCAAATCCGTTCATCGAAATCATTCGATATCTAAATGAAAAGTTCTAAATTTTTCGCTAGCTTTCCAACGACATGCATATCTTATACCTTATCTCAGTCGCATATATAACTAATTCAGGATTCAACATAACCTAACTAAAGGCAATATCAAAAGTACAAACATGCATAATCCTATATACTCGAGCACTAGTCAGGGATACACTATTAGTATGTAAAAGTTAAATTATGAGTACTCACGTATCAATATTGATATTCAATATTGCAGGAAAGGTACGTAGACGCAACGGAGATGATAAACACTATATTGATCTCACGAGCATACCCATGAACCATACCCAATCACCTCCATAGCTATAACCCATAATTTCCTTAATCCAATCCCACTCGAAAAACAATTTCGAAATCACTCGGACAGCACTCTGACGTAATATTTTATGTATACTAATAATATCTTGAAATAATACGGAGTAAATATATATATGTAAATCGATTGAGAGAGTTTAGAGAAAAATATTTTCAAGTTTCTTATGAAATAATGAAACCTATTGAATTCTATTTATAATAGATTTTTGAATTATTAAAGTGAATTATTAAAGTATGAATTATTAAAGTGAATTATTAAAGTATGAATTATTAAAGTGAATTATTAAAGTATGAATTATTAAAGTGAATTATTAAAGTATGAATTATTAAAGTATGAATTATTAAAGTATGAATTATTAAAGTGAATTATTAAAGTTAAAGTAAAGTAAAGGTAAAGTTTAAGTATAGTAAAAGTATAAAACTATGTACGTATAATACGCGTATAAATATATATAATATTAATTTAAATCGTTATATATATTTAATAAAATAAAATATAACTATCGTTATCTTTATCATACTGGTTAAGTAATGAGTTGTCAAAAGTGGTTCTAGATATTTATAAAAGTTATATACGTTTTAATAATAAAGTTCTTTTTAAACTGAAAACGTTTTTGTACGTTTGAAACTAAATCAAATAAATATAATAATTTTGTTTTCCAAAACCAAATATATTTTTAAGAATCATTTTGTTTAAAGGTTAAAATAATGGAAATCGTTATATCATAAGATATTTTAGAAAAGTAGAATCATATATATTCATAATAGGTTTCAAGTTTTTAAATTACAGTTTGTTGGTGAAGCATGGGATAAAGTTCAAAGATTAAATAAACGTATGAAATCATCTTAATGAAAAATGTCGAGTTACATAACTTGTCGATATCCAACATCTAAGTTATTTACACTTCACGTTCTTACTTATAAATCACTTTACCATTTTCCGAATGTTGTCAAAAAGAATAGATTTCTTAAATCACAGTGGACCTCATAACATAGACCCGTAATCATATCATAATGTATCTGATAAATCAATCATTTGATATTATCTTCTAATTCCATCGATAAACATATTGAAACAAATACGTTCATGTAAAGTATTATACGTTTAATACTTTATTAATATTCTCAAGTTATAATATATATATACATATTTATTTATATATAACGGTTCGTGAATCGTCGGAATTTGGTCGAGGTTATAATGAATGTATGAACATAATTTAAAATTCTTGAGATTTAACTTAACAAACTTTGCTTATCGTGTCGGAATAATATAAAGATAAAGTTTAAATTTGGTTGGAAATTTTCGGGTTGTCACAGTACCTACCCGTTAAAGAAATTTCGTCCCGAAATTTGAGTGGAAAGGTCGTGAATGATAATAAGTATGTTTTCATGATGCATACAGGCTGAAAATTAGAGTTTTATCATCAGCGAATAATTTGGATAAACAATCCATTTATATGAAGAGTACAAATGAAGCTAACAAAGAAGAGTGAAATGAGTAAGTGTAGATTCATCTTATCATTTGACGTAGATATGATTGATTTCCAGATTTTAAGGGAATTGAAGAAAATCTTTGTAATAAGATTTGATTCTCCGGTAACAAAAGGAATTAGGATCCGCTTTAAATGCGATCGTCCATTTTAATTGTTCTGTCGGAGATTTTCTTATAAATTCACCTCCTTCATTTTCTTACAACTCACACCTTCTGTTGATGCATTTTATGCAAGTCCCTAGACATCTACCCACGTCCATTGCAGGTACAACAGTTTACAGGCCACCATGATCGTTCGTTATTATCCTATCCGTGTTTGTATGTGGTTACAGCAACTGCAGGAAGAGATTTGGATGTTTGACTATGTTAGACTTAGTCAGACGTCCGAGTGAAGCCTCACTCATGCGGCTGACAGGCTCATACGCACGGTTGATGCTGAGCTAAGTCACAATTACAACCTAAATGAGAAGACACGAGTGAGTGATCACCCGTACGGCTGATGAAGCCAACTCGTATGTGTGATGGATGAATCGTACGGGTGAGTCAACAGCAGGGGTATATAAAGTCTTATGTTCTTCATTTTAGGTTAAGCCTCTCATTTGTTACACACACTCAGATCTGGTGAGCTCCTCCGATTCTCTCTCAACCCAAATCACCCAGGTGGTGAATAATAGCTCTAGGTGTTGATCTAATCACACTTGATTTAGTTGTGGTATGACTAAATTAATCCCAAAAAGCTTAACCTATTCACTAGAGGGTTTGATTCACTTATTCCGTCATTGTGTGAGTTAAATCTGTTGATTTCTAAGTTCCTAGTCATGTTTCATCACCTTCTATTCTTTTCCCCTCAACTCATATTTTAAAGTATGCATCAATATGCTCCATCCAGTTCTGATTCTCGATATACTTATAACTTTCATATCGAACATTCTTCTTTTTCATCTACCGCCGGAAGAATCTATTTACTTCTACTATACTCTTGGGTTTATAGTGTTTCTAGTTCTCCCGTGTCTTTATATTGCTATATGCATCGATATATATGGTTTATAATTTTTGGTTTGTCGTTGGGCTTTATATCTTCCCTTATATTTCAAAGTCTCTGTTTCTATCTTCTATAATCATTGTCATCCACAGTTAATGCTCTCTTTTATTTGCTGCAATTTATACCCCAATTTCTATTTCGGAGTTTTGTCCTTTCGTTTCTTCTTCTTGCGATTAAGCACCGCTTGTAATGGTCCAGAATTCACAGATATGAATTTCGGAATGAACATTGTTAATGTTCTAGGAAGGAAATTGTGATGACACGATCTTGACTTGTCAAATTACTAGAATACCTTGAAAAAGGCCGAATCATCAAGAAATATTTTCTTGATATTTTAGAGGTTAAATAGAATACAAGAGTCGTATAACATGGCACATGATGATGTTATGATCTGTGAATCATCACGTTCCATTTAGAAACTCAGCATGAATTACTGTAATATAATCACGTTGATCAAGTGTCATTATATTATACTAACTCATGCTTCAGTTTCCAACACTACTTCAAAAACATTCATATTTTAAACTCAAAGGTTTACAGAGTATAGGAACTAAACAGTTTCCTTTTTGATGTAATACAGATAGCGCAAAGAGATAAATGATTCCAGATAAGAATAGTTATGGAAATATCTTCAGAAATATGGAGGATATTTATAATGAAAGATACGATGATATCTTAGAATTTCTAATATCAGAGGATGATGAAGAATATTGTCTGTAAGGGTTTAGTGTCAGGAGCAAGGTATTCGTTAATGACTTCAGCAGACACTGAATCATTTGGATTCTTTGAAGGCAGGTTCAGTCTTTGTGATTTGTCCACAGCCTCCTTCATACTTTGCTCAATCCGTTTTCCAGTTCCAAAACTTCTCTATTTCTGAGCTTTGTTAATACACTAATCTTTATCATCAAACTTTTTATTGCTAAGGTCGTTTACAGTTTTTGTTGCTTCATCAGCATTTCGAGAACTAGTTCGCGGTTCAGAGTGTTTTTCAGAAACTTCACATTCGAAGTATGTAAGCCTTGGAAATAGACGTTATGTATAACTGTTGGCATCAACATGCTGTGAGATTTCAAAATACTGATTGCTAATTCCCAATGATTCGTATGGCAATTCTCGTTACAAGAGGCAGATGAGTAAATGATGAGGTTTTGATAAATATAAAGATTCTTCGGAATGCCCAAGATCAGTGAAGTTGTTGGTAAGTTTATTGCTAATGTGGTGGAATATGAAAGGTTCTCCGGTAACAAAAGGGTAATCACATATATCAAAATTATGATAATGCTACTCTGAATGAAAAAATCGAAGTTGTCTTGCTGGAGCTGTGATATAATTTGCTACTTTGCAAAGGAATTGCAAGGTTATTTTGGCTAATAAATGCCAAAAGATCTGACACAGATATATGTTGAATTATGACTTTGGTTTCGAGAGCTTTTTAAGTACATAACTGTGGGTAATATGTGGTTGGATCATCATCTCGATTGCTTATTATTTGAAGTGTCTTCAGAGATTTTTGAAGGGTTTGAACACAGATTGTAATCGTTTGTATACATTTGATGTTCTAACACACTTTTGAAGTCAAAGTATAGATTTGAAAGATGTAGGAATCTAAAAGTGATGGTACCGGTTATATCTCGAATTGAATTCTGAGATTTTAAAATCAGAATATGTAATTGGGTTTGAATGAGTATGGTTGTTTTGATTTCTATGAAAGAATGTATATTATTGTGAAAGTAGGAAGTATAATTGATAATTTGCTTAACCTGATTCGAAGAATGTAACATATTAATTGTGAATTTATATATATCTCTCGGGTATTACCTACCCGTTAAAAATTTTTCACAATTAATATTTTGTACATAAGAATTTTATTACAGTCTTTATGAAAATATATATGTATATATTCTCCTCAGATGTAACATAGATTTTAATGAGTTAATACTAAATTAAACTCATTCGATTTACGGTTGGAACTAGAATTGAATAATTCCTTGAAGGCTTTAGAGGTTACATAAGTATTTCTTCAATAATATTGAAATTATGAATCAATACTTCGTTATTTGTTGAGATGTGATGTTGGTTTTCGTTAAATTCTTGTGAACTTCGCAAAGTACGAATGATGTTATCTGAAAAGTTTCGGTTACATAAATGATGAAGTGTAAAATCAAATATATACTTGATTTATTAGGAATTGGAACTTGTTGTATTGAGACAGAGATTGTAGTTAACGATGGTTAAGTTTCGGGCGAGGGACGTACATTATTGCATATTTGTAATATGAATTAACCGAGTAGTTAAGATTCACACACAATAGCTTAGCACGGAAAGATTTATTTTTTATTTCAAAATATATATATATAAAATATATATATAATTTCTTCAGAGGGAATGAGTTAATTCTTCATAACTTGTTGATACAATATACACGTTATTGATTCGTAATGATGTCCACAGTGATTCTTGAACTGACGGAGTTTGTGATGTTATAGGTGTTGTTGATTCTGATATTGACTGTACTGACGATGCTGGTGACGTTGACGGTACTGTTGATGCTGTTGGTAAAACAAGTTTAACTTGTTAATCACACACCATTTTTGTCAGGGTTTCTACTCTTCCTTCTATCATTTAGGTTCGCTTAACTGATTTATGGTTAGGGCTAGATTAGATAATCTCTAAGACTTTAGAGATTATATAATCGCCGCGGAATGTTTCTCCAATGAAGTTATGAATTAATACTTCGTCAGTTATTGTTGTTGGTACTCCTTGGTATCTATGGTGCGTATGACGTTGATGCTCGTGGGACAGATTGTGAAGTTGAGGTTTACAACGCGGTTGTGGTTGGAGGTGGTAATGGTACTGTTGGCGTTGATGATGGTGGTACTGGTTATGCTGCTGGTGCTGCTGCTGGTGTTTGTAATCTCTGCACCATATTCTCCAAATCCACTACCCGAGTGCGAAGTTCGTTGACTTCTTCTATTATTCCAGGATGATTGTCGGTCGGAACGAGTGGATAAATAAAATCTAGAATTTGATGTAGTATATAATCGTGATGAGATACCCTGAAAATGAGAGAGAAAATGGTGTATCGAACAGGTTTGCCGGTAAGTGCTTCAGGTTCTTCGCCAAGAGGGCAATGTGGTGGATGGAAAGGATCGCCTTCTTTTTGTTTCCAATGATTGAGGAGGCTACGAACCCATCCCCAATTCATCCAGAATAGGTGATGACTGATTGGTTGATCCATTTCGGTCACACTACTTTCGGAGCTTGAGTGAGATTCCATTTTGGAATCCGAGTGACTTGTACTGATGACAAATTCCATTTCGTACGATTGGATAAAGGATTTTCGATATAAAATGATTTTTCGGCTATCGGGTGGTATTCTATTTACATAGGATATCTATATATAGAGATCAAAAGATTTCATAGATTACGGAGGAATTTGCGGGATATGTCAGGCAAAGTTTAAAGTAACAGATACGATAAGATATGATTTAGCAGATACGCTAAGATATGAATTTTGCCTATACACTACTCATGCAATTAATGTAGCAAGATGTGTCTAGACTAATAATGATAAGCAGGTAATTTCCTGTGGATGATAAGCAGATGATTTTTGACTAGAAATGATAAGCAAAACTTTTGACATGCAGACACGGTCGAAGTCCAGACTCACTAATGCATCCTAAAGACTTATCAGTTAGACACACTAATGCAGACCTGGTTCGCTAAGACCACCGCTCTGATACCAACTGAAAGGACCCGTTCATATACATTATAAACGATTCACAATAGTTGATTACATTGCGAGGTATTTGACCTCTATATGATACATTTTACAAACATTGCATTCGTTTTTAAAAGACAATCTTTCTTTACATCAAAAATTGACAGGCATGCATACCATTTCATAATATCCACTATCCAACTATAAATTGATTTAATAATAATCTTTGATGAACTCAATGACTCGAATGCAACGTTCTTCGAAATATGCTATGAAAGACTCCAAGTAATATCTTTAAAATGAGCAAATGCACAGCGGAATATTTCTTTAACACCTGAGAATAAACATGCTTTAAAGTGTCAACCAAAAGGTTGGTGAGTTCATTAGTTTATCATAATCATTTATTTCCATCATTTTAATAGACCACAAGAATTTCATTTCCAGTTCTCATAAATATACGTCCCATGCATAGAGACAAAAAATAATCATTCATATGGATTGAACACCTGGTAACCGACATTAACTAGATACATATAAGAATATCCCCTATCATTCCGGGATCCTCCTTCGGACATGATATAAATTTCGAAGTACTAAAGCATCCGGTACTTTGGATGGGGTTTGTTAGGCCCAATAGATCTATCTTTAGGATTCGCGTCAATTAGGGTGTCTGTTCCCTAATTCTTAGATTACCAGACTTTAATAAAAAAAGGGCATATTCGATTTCGATAATTCAACCATAGAATGTAGTTTCAATTACTTGTGTCTATTTCGTCAAACATTTATAAAAGCGCATGTATTCTCAGTCCCAAAAATATAAAGGGTAAAAAGGCAAATGAAACTCACCATACTGTATTTCGTAGTAAAAATACATATAACGTCATTGAACAAGTGCAAGGTTGGCCTCGGATTCACGAACCTAAATTAATTATATATATTTATGTGTTGGTCAATATTTGTCTAACAAATTAGGTCAAGTCATAGTGTACCACAATCCTAATGCTCGAGACTAATATGCAAAAGTCAACAAAAGTAAATTTGACTCAAAATAATTTCCAAAAATCTATACATGATTAATATATAGTTTAAATATCGTCGTTTTATATTTTTAAATATTTTTAAAAGATTTATTAGAGTAAATAATATAATTTATTTATTAATAAATAAAATTTTATATTATATTTATATAATAAAATATACTTTTATATATATTAAGTAATAAAATTTATAGGGTTCATTTAATATTATAAAGATAATATGATAGGTATTATTAAAGTAAGTTATTACACGTAGTAAAATATGTTTGTATCAAATATTTATTTGATAAAATAATATCTATAATGATAGTAAGTAAAAGTTGTATTATTTTGTATTAATAATTATTATTATAAAAATATCAATATTTATAATTACTAAGATGACATTATGATAAAACGATAATTCTAATTATGATAACTTTAATATTTACGATAATTTTTAATATTATCTTTAAAATAATAATTCTATTTAAAATAATAATAATATTAATGATATTTTATAGTAACAATGACATTTCTATTAAAATGATAATTTTTGTTAAAATGATAGTTTTAATACTAGCGATAATTTTAATAATAATAGTAATGATAAAAATAATAAGAACGATAATTTTATCTAAATCAATATCTTATAATATTTTAATTTCATCATGATACTCTTACCCATTATTTCCTAATCGTTTCGTTTAATAGCTTTTAATCGTCTTTTATATCGTGTTCATAATAATGATAATAATAGTAATCAAAATAATTAGGTGTTACAGATATTTGTTTTAATTACACTAATATTAATAATGATAGTTACTATAACATTATTAACAATAATACTAATAATTATCTTAATGATAGTATAGTAATAATAACAATAACAATAACAATAACCATTTTTAAATAATGATATATATATATTAATAATGATAATAATAATAATAATAATAATACCAATAATAATAATAATAATAATAATAATAATAATAATAATAATAATAATAATAATAATTGGATAATAATAATAATACTAATTATAACTTTAACGATAATAACGATAGTAATAATAAAAAAAAATAACAATTTTTAATGATAAATCCTTTTATTGATAAAGATAATAATAATAATAATAAGATAAAACTAGAACGACGATAATAACGACGATAATAATAATCATTTTTAATAATAATACAAAAATTCGATGGACTATAACTTCAAATCCGTTCATCGAAATCATTCGATATCTAAATGAAAAGTTCTAAATTTTTCGCTAGCTTTCCAACGACATGCATATCTTATACCTTATCTCAGTCGCATATATAACTAATTCAGGATTCAACATAACCTAACTAAATGCAATATCAAAAGTACAAACATGCATAATCCTATATACTCGAGCACTAGTCAGGGATACACTATTAGTATGTAAAAGTTAAATTATGAGTACTCACGTATCAATATTGATATTCAATATTGCAGGAAAGGTACATAGACGCAACGGAGATGATAAACACTATATTGATCTCACGAGCATACCCATGAACCATACCCAATCACCTCCATAGCTATAACCCATAATTTCCTTAATCCAATCCCACTCGAAAAACAATTTCGAAATCACTCGGACAGCACTCTGACGTAATATTTTATGTATACTAATAATATCTTGAAATAATACGGAGTAAATATATATATGTAAATCGATTGAGAGAGTTTAGAGAAAAATATTTTCAAGTTTCTTATGAAATAATGAAACCTATTGAATTCTATTTATAATAGATTTTTGAATTATTAAAGTGAATTATTAAAGTATGAATTATTAAAGTGAATTATTAAAGTATGAATTATTAAAGTGAATTATTAAAGTATGAATTATTAAAGTAAATTATTAAAGTATGAATTATTAAAGTGAATTATTAAAGTATGAATTATTAAAGTGAATTATTAAAGTTAAAGTAAAGTAAAAATAAAGTAAAGGTAAAGTTTAAGTATAGTAAAAGTATAAAACTATGTACGTATAATACGCGTATAAATATATATAATATTAATTTAAATCGTTATATATATTTAATAAAATAAAATATAACTATCGTTATCTTTATCATACTGGTTAAGTAATGAGTTGTCAAAAGTGGTTCTAGATATTTATAAAAGTTATATACGTTTTAATAATAAAGTTCTTTTTAAACTGAAAACGTTTTTGTACGTTTGAAACTAAATCAAATAAATATAATAATTTTGTTTTCCAAAACCAAATATATTTTTAAGAATCATTTTGTTTAAAGGTTAAAATAATGGAAATCGTTATATCATAAAATATTTTAGAAAAGTAGAATCATATATATTCATAATAGGTTTCAAGTTTTTAAATTACAGTTTGTTGGTGAAGCATGGGATAAAGTTCAAAGATTAAATAAACGTATGAAATCATCTTAATGAAAAATGTCGAGTTACATAACTTGTCGATATCCAACATCTAAGTTATTTACACTTCACGTTCTTACTTATAAATCACTTTACCATTTTCCGAATGTTGTCAAAAAGAATAGATTTCTTAAATCACAGTGGACCTCATAACATAGACCCGTAATCATATCATAATGTATCTGATAAATCAATCATTTGATATTATCTTCTAATTCCATCGATAAACATATTGAAACAAATACGTTCATGTAAAGTATTATACGTTTAATACTTTATTAATATTCTCAAGTTATAATATATATATACATATATATACATATTTATTTATATATAACGGTTCGTGAATCGTCAGAATTTGGTCGAGGTTATAATGAATGTATGAACATAATTTAAAATTCTTGAGATTTAACTTAACAAACTTTGCTTATCGTGTCGGAATAATATAAAGATAAAGTTTAAATTTGGTTGGAAATTTTCGGGTTGTCACAATAAGCAATCCAAATTGTTGAGACTTGTGTTTTTAAAAAGAGTTTTACACAACGTTTGACCGTACAATTTGACCGATGATATCACGAACTATATAACATACGATAATTATACGTTTCTGTATATATATGTATTTATATATATTTAACATGATCTAAGGATGGTTTAACATCTCATTGTGTACTAATGACAATGAGTTATAAGTATATTTTGAAACTACTAACTTAAGTTTTCAAAACGATAACTATACGTAACATTCTTTGATATATATACTTATAACCTATAATGCTTATACATGTATCGTATATATAATGTATTTAATCACTTTTTAAGGACTTAAATACATAAAACAATATAAGTATATTCACAAAAGATAGCTATATTTGAATTCTCATTCCGTTTCCTCAAGATTTCTATACGTATATCTAGGGTATATGTACCCGTATCATACCCAGCTTCTATATGTATTTACTATTGGTATATACACATCAAATCAACATCCTAATCAACATTATTACTGCCCTAGATATGAGGTAACTAGGATTTGTCAAGTAGCATGAATTATTAGTAAGAAAACAAAATTAGGAATCCTTTTCTTTCTTTATAAACTAAAAACGTTTTTATGAATGAACACCATTTCTTCACTCCATTTTCTCATACCTACACCCTCATTTCTCTCTCAAAATACTCCTAACTTCATACTTGATCATCTCCAAGCATTTTCCCCATCATTTAGCTTCAATTACAAGCCTTAAACACCATAAGAAAACTCTTTCAAGAACATATCAAAATAACCACCCATTTGAAGAAATATACTTCCAACCTTTTGATCTAACTCCACCACTCTTTGATTCCAAGATTTTTTCTTATCTCTTACAGTAACTTTTTCCAAGTAACTTGAGGTAGTAACCTTGTTCATAATCTTGTTCGATTCATAATTTTATAGCTATCTTATTTTATGTTGTAAAATTTTAACAACAAGAACATAGTTTGAATGATTTCAAACTTGTTTGCAAACTAAATAGATCCTTCTAACTTAACTTCTAAAACACTTCAAGACCTGTAATATATCATAATGATATGCTAACTTAACACGATATAACTTGGTTTTACAAAGAACACCTTAAAAACTGAATCTACGTCGTCAGAGTGCAACCGGGGGCTGTTTTGGGTTGGATAATTAAAAACCATCTTGAACTTTGAATTGGAAGTTTATGTTCTGGAAAAATGATATTTCTTATGAATATGTTAACACATAAAAATTTCATGGTTTAACTCAAAGTGTAAGTATTTTTAGAAAAATGATCATTAAATGTTGTTTTTATGATGGAAAATGATCACTTTCATAAGTTTTACCAAAGTTTGACCTATAACCTGTAAATTTCGAATACAAACTAAGGTATTTTTAGTTCATATTCTTAAAATTTGACTCGATCCAAGGAAGTGACAAGTTGAACCAACAAAAACGGAGTTGTAATGAAGAAACTACGACTAAAACAAGATTGGGTATCCGAAGCTAGTTTAGCTACGAAAATATTTGGAGATAAAGTAAATTAATCATATCTTTTCTAATTAATATGATATTTTATATATAATTACTTATGATTTGATTTTATATATTTCAGGACCACCCGTAAACAACACGAGAAGATTAATCATAAGACCTCATGATTGTACGCAACACGTCATTTGACAACACGGTACTTTATGTACGCAACACGTCATTTGACAACATGGTACCATGGGTCGAGATTAATTCTGATCAATACGAATACGATGGGTCTTTATTTATTTTATTGAGTAACTAATTGTGGACCACTAACATCGGACTGCTAACTACGGACTAATAGATATTAAAAGTATTATAAGTATATACGTAACGATTAATTGAAAAGAAAATATGTTGATATATTATATATGGTTAGGTTCGTGATATCTATCGGAGACCAAGTCGTGTTAAATATCTTCAAGGCAAAAGTGAGTATATAGTCCCACTTTTAAACTCTAAATATTTTGGGATGAGAATACATGCATTTTATGATTTACGTTATGGACACAAGTGATTAAAAATATATATTCTACGTTGAGTTGTACCACTGGCATACTTCCCTGTAACTTGGTAACTACTATTTACATGCGGTATTGTAAACGCGAATCCTGTTGATAGATCTATCGGGCCTGACAACCCCAACCGGACTGGACGACCAGTATTCAACGGTTGCACAGTACTTCGTTTTGGTGACTACACTTGGTACGGTGTAGTGAGATTTCATAATAAAGGGAATATGCGACGTTGATTAAATGTTAAGTATGGTTATCAAGTGCTCAACCACTTAGAATATTTTTATTAAAACGTTTATGTATATGAAATCTTGTGGTCTATATTTATAATGCTGCTAGCATTAAACCTATATCTCACCAACTTTATGTTGACGTTTAAAGCATGTTTATTCTCAGGTTCCTAGAAGTCTTCAGCTGTTTGAATATATATTAGAGAAACCATGTGCATGGAGTCATACATGTTTTATTCGAGGAAGCATTGCATTCACAAAATCATCACCGTGTATTTATTTTGATTGCATTGTCAACGGAAGTATTCTTGTAAACTATTATTTACGGTAATTGTCTATATGTAGAAATTATCAGATGTCGAAAACATTGAATTTGAAATATTCATTTATGGTATATCTTTTCAAAAGAATGCAATGTTTATAAAACGTATCATATAGAGGTCAAATGCCTCGCGATGTAATCATATGTTATTGTATTCGTCCCTATGGATTGGGTCGGGTCGTTTCATGATATATGTAAATAATTATATATAATAAATTAAATAAGTTACTAAATTTTTATAAGATAACTTAAAATAACCAAAACTTGTTATTTGAATATGTAGAGTATATTGACAATAAATAAATTCAAAGATAATTTGTCAACGATTAAATGTATACCTTAAATTACTTGTTTAAAAATAAATAATATATTTATCTAAGTAACAAAACTTAATATTTAAAAACAATATTATATATATAATTGTTGAATATATATATATATATATATATATATATATATATATATATATATATATATATATATATATATATATATATATATATATATATAGTGGTAGGATCAAGAGGGAAGTAACCATTCGGGGGGAAGCGGGGGGAAGCAAAAACTTTTTTTTTCTTTTCATTTTTTGAAAAAACTTTGTTCACGAACATTATAGATGAGATGAAAATATGAACATTTAGTAGAGACACTTTGTGATAAATATTTTTATTTTGGCGGGTAAACGCTCGAAGAAGTAATATATAACAATTATCGTGTTTTTCGAGCGTATTTTGAGGTTTTAGCTATTGGGGTTTAGATATTAGGGTTTATAGGGTTTAGATATTAGGGTTTAGAAATTTAGGGTTTAGGGTTTAGATTTAGGGTTTAGATTTAGGATTTAGATTGAGTTTTTAACACGAATGGTTTAGAGTTTAGGGTTTAGGGTTTAGGGTTTGGTGTTTATGGAATAAACACAAAACACCAAACCCTAAACCCTAAACTCTAAATCGGGCTAAATTTTACTTCACAAAACATGAAAAAAACGTTCATATTCTTCACGAACAATATTATCTTGAATGTTATTTTTGTCGATCGTGTTCCCGCCTAAATAATAACATTCATCACGAAGCGTCTTTTCTAAATGTTCATATTTTCGTGTGATCTTGATGCCGAAAAAAAAATTCAAAAAAATGAAAAAAAAAATTTTTGCTTCCCCCCGCTTCCCCCCGATTGATTACTTCCCCATTGATCCTGCCCCTATATATATATATATATATATATATATATATATATATATATATATATGATTGCAATACATAATCAATATTATATGTATATTGTATTTTATATAAAACATCTAGATATTAAATATTCAATATATGTCATCATGTGATAATTAAATATTACATAATTAGTAAATGATAATATTAATATA
Organism: Rutidosis leptorrhynchoides; assembly: GCF_046630445.1. Taxonomy (NCBI): domain Eukaryota; kingdom Viridiplantae; phylum Streptophyta; class Magnoliopsida; order Asterales; family Asteraceae; genus Rutidosis; species Rutidosis leptorrhynchoides. Next base: position 267,314,863 of record NC_092339.1, read on the forward strand.
TTAAATATAATTACAAGTTAAGAATATAGTTGTTATTGTAAAATTTTCATTTCTTTCATTATTGTTATTAGTATTAGTATCAAAATTAGTAATATTAATATTACTATTATTATTATTATTATTATTATGATTACAATTATAATTTTTAAAATTTTGATTATTAAAATGAAGATTTTAAATATAAATTTTAATAAAAGAATAATAAAAATTATATTATAATTGTAATTCAAATATTTTTAATTATCCCTATTATTAGTTATGATTAAACTTATTAAAATTGTTATTGTTATTATTAATTTCTATTTTTTATTAAAATCACTAAAAGAATGATATCATAAATTAATATTACAGAATTTAATAAAACATATATATATATATATAAGCGGATATACATATAAATACAATTATATAAGTATAACTATATAAATGGATATATAAGCAGATATAAAAGAATTTAGATATTGATATATATACAGAAACATATATGTATATAATACAGATAAATTGCCTGCTTACGTATTCAGTTCCTAGTCGCCTTTCTTCTGTTGAATTTGTCTCCTTAATTGGTTAACAAATCGATATCAGTAAATCACATGGTACAAATCTAATACATCATCGATTTTGTTTTCTTTTATTTTTCTTTCTTCAATTTCTGTAAGCTAAATGAAGAATTCTGTTGAACATCAACATCCTAATACAATACACAACAAATTAGGATATATTATTAATATTATAACTCACTCAATCACTCAGACACCTTTAATTATCACTGTATTTCGAGAATCAAACAAAAAATAAAGAGTTACCCTCTGTTCTTACACTTTTTGGCCAAATCACGATTTCATAATAAATTTTAAAATGTGTTAATGCAATTCAACTCTAAATCTTCCATTTAAACTAACTGGAAAGTTTCAATTTCCAATTTTCAGTATCGATTTCTAATTTTTGAAGTCAAAGTATCATTTTCAAAAGTCAACAGATATGTTCATCAAGAAATTAGAGTTCAATTCTGTGTTTCAAGTTAAATTAACGGTCCAGAAAGTTTCTAGGAACCTTTTACTATATAATTCGTGTTATAAGTTTTATCTAAAACGTTTTGGAATTTGAAATTTGGATTCGAGTTGAAACTTTGTTCATACAACCGCATAACAGGTTTGTTTTTTTACATTTTTTTTTAGTTTAATCGAATCAGCATTCATTACAAATAATTTCCAATTAAATTTCAAATCCTATTTTAAACATCAATTAATAAAATGATTGAGAGTTAGCTCTCTGGTCAGTTTGATCGTCGAAGATGAAGGTGGAAATTGGGTGAATAATAAATATGGGTTAAATAAATTAGGAGGTGAATTTATTCAGGAAAATTTGAAACAGAAGAGTGGTCTGGAGGGTGTTCGTGTATGCGAGGGATCCGGGTTCGAGTCCCGTATCTACCATTTTTTTAGGAAAGGGCTTCATGAGGTAGTTATCATCTTTTATTATTATTATTATTATTATTATTATTATTATTATTTTTATTATTATTATTTTTATTATTATTATTATTATTATTATTATTATTATTATTATTATTATTATTATTATTATTATTATTATTATTATTATTATCTTTATTATTAATTATTGTTATCCTTATGTTATTTATTGTTATTAATATCTTAATTATCATTATAAGTTAGGCTATTATCATTACTAAGTATTATTATTATTTATAATAAAAATGAATGTAAGGATTATATATATATATATATATATATATATATATATATATATATATATATATATATATATATATATATATATATATATATATATATATATTGATTATAGATACAAATATGAAAATTATTGTTATTACTAAATATTTAGAAGTATCACTTTCATTAATTAAATTAAGAGTATTAACATTATCATAAGTGTTAGTATTAGCATCACAATTATTATGATTAAAATGATTATCATTATCAATATGGTTTTTATTATTATTATGAAAATAATACAAGTTAATATTATTTTCATTAATATTAGTATTAATATTATTTTTGTAATTATTAGCGTTACTATTATTATTTTTATTAACATAAGTATCAATTTTAACAATATCGTTATTTTTATTAGTATTATCGATATTAAGAAAGTTATTATTATTAGTAAATCATTATTGTCAAAACTATCATTTTTATTACAGATAAATATTTTGTACCTAAAATATACTTAATACATATATTGTAATTATATTAATAGCTTACATACCTATATATCAAACATAATAACATTTTTTTATATAAATACTCATATATAACAAACTAATGATATTCTTATATAATTCTAACCATATATATATATATATATATATATATATATATATATATATATATATATATATAACTAAATATATAGATATTAAACATTTTCAATAAATACACAAACTAAATAAGTATAATATATAATTTAAGATATAATATATAAACTTGTTCGATTACGATTATACATATTAATTTATATATAAATGACATAGGTTCGTGAATCCGAGACCAACCCTGCATTGTTCAGTATCGTCGTATGAATATTTTTACTACAAAATATTGGATTGTGAGTTTCATTACTCCCTTTTTAAATGCTTTTGAAATATATATTTTTGGGACTGAGAATACATGCGCTTTTATAACTTTTTTACGAAATAGACACAAGTAATCGAAACTACATTATATAGTTGAATGATCGAAGCTGAATATGCCCCTTTTTGCTTGGTAGCCTAAGAATTAGTAAACCGATATAGTAATTGACGCGAATCCTAAAGATAGATCTATTGGGCCTAACGAACCCCATCCATGGTTGCGGATGCTTTAGTACTTCGATGTTGTTTTATATCATGTCCAATGGATGTCCCAGAATGATAGGGGATATTCTTATATGCATCTTGTTAATGTCGGTTACCAGGTGTTCAATCCATATGAATGATTTTTGTCTCTATGCATGGGACGTATATTTATGAGAAATGAAAATCTTGTGGTCTATTAAAATGACGAAAATAAATGATTATGATAAACTAATGAACTCACCAACCTTTTGGTTAACACTTGAAAGCATGTTTATTCTCAGGTATGAAAGAAATCTTTCGCTGTGCATTTGGTCATTTTAGAGATATTACTTGGAGTCATTCATGACATATTTCAAAAGACATTGCATTCGAGTCGTCGAGTTCATCAAGATTATAACTAAGTCAATTATAGTTGGATATATTATGAAATGGTATGCATGCCATCAACTGTTGATGTAGTGAAAGTTTGTCTTTTAAAAACGAATGCAATGTTTGTAAAATGTATCATATAGAGGTCAAGTACCTCGCGATGTAACCAAATGTAATGTATTCATCCAGATGGATTAGGACGGGTCATGAAAGTTGGTATCAGAGCAGTGGTCTTAGCGAACCACGTCTTGCATTAGTGTGTCTAACTGATAGTTGTTAAAATGCATTAGTGAGTCTGGACTACGACCGTGTCTGCATGTCAAAAGTTTTGCTTATCATTTCGAGTCGAAAATTACCTGCTTATCATCCTAAAAGTCTAGACACGTTTTATTGCCTCTATTGCATAGACAGTGTATAGATAAATTCATATTTTAGCGTATCTGTTGTTGTTACATTTGCCTGACAGCTTCCGTAGATTCCTCAGTAACTTATGGGATTTTAGTATTATATATGCATATGTAAATCATGTATTGTAGGGTACTAATCTACATCCTATAATCTATTTCATATTCGAAAATCTTTCATCTGATCGTACGAGATGGATCCCTCAACCAGTTGAGTCCCTCAGATTCCGACAGCTATTCCGATATGGATTTACACTCGAACTCTGAAAGCAGTGTAACTGGAATGAATCAACCGAATTCACCTCTTGGCGAAGAACCTGATGCACTTACTGGCGAACCTATCCGAAACACCAATTTCAGCCTCATTTTCAGGGTAGCTCGTCACGATTATATTCTACCCATAATTCTAAACCTTATTCATCCACTCGTTCCGACCGACAAACATCCCGGAATAATAATAGAAGTCAACGAGCTTCGCGCCCGAGTTATAGCCTTGGAAAATATGGTGCAAAATGTACCAGCTTCAGCAACATCATCGGCACCAACAGTACCATCAACAATCCATGCTTCAACATCTCATTTTATACCTCGAGTATTATAATCATCGTCCTACGTATCGTTCTACATCAATTATCTTCGTTCGACATGACGATAATGTAATCTCTAATGTCTTAGAGATTATGTATTCTAGTTCTAACGGTAAATCAAATGAGATTAATATTATATTAACTCATTAAATCTATGATTACATTTGAAGAAAATATATATGTAAGTATATTTTCATAAGGATTGTAATTAAAAATTCTTTCGTACAAACTGATAATGGTGAAAATATTTTAACGGGTAGGTAATACCCGAGGAATATTTAGATTTCACATTAATAAGTTACATTGTACATTCTTCGAATCTGATTCAACAGTCATTTACTATCCTACTTACATCCACAAGATATACGAATCCGTTCACCACAAAATAACCATTTTCATTCAATTTCATATTTGGATTTTGACTTACCAGAATCCAACAAGTGGCATAATGAAGAAAACATTTGACATAATAAAATTTGTTAGAAACAAACAAATTAACTATGAGAAATTTTGTTAAGAATCCACGCTAACAAAATCCTAGCTAACTGTTCCTAGCTAACTGTTAATCCCTTATTACATTTATTTATGGCAATTTAATTATCGCAATTTTAATTCTCGCAATTTTATTTATCGTCATTTAATTTCTGTTATTTATTTTACGCACTTTAAATATCGGGACACGCATACAAGGTTTTGACATATCATATCGACGCATCTATATGTATTATTTGGAATCACCATAGACACTCTATACGCTGTAATGTTCGAGTTCGCTATACAGGGTTGAGGTTGATTCTTAAATAATTTATATACTTTGAGTTGTGATCGAGTCTGAGACATGTACACGGGTCACGATACGTATTAATTAATTCAAATATTATATATTAAACTATATATGAAATTATTGGACTGTTAACTGTGGACTATTGATTGTGGACTAATAACATTGGACAATTAAAATGAATTAAAATATTGATTATAACATATGAAACTAAACATTTCTTCAAGTTTTCCACTTGATTTCATCTTAAACCTCATTTGTATCATGACGATTACAATCTGTGTTTAAACCTTTCATGATTCTTGAAAACACCTCAATCGAGAGGATGAACCAACCGCACTTCATCTACAGAAGAAAATATTGATGCATATAATTTTGCACCTGAAAAACTCTCGGAAACTAAGTAAAAGTTTAACACGAATCCGTATCAGATCCTGTAAGCGCTATTATTACCCAAAATAACTTGGTAATCCCTTTCAAAGTAGCAAATTTTGTCACAGCTCCAGCAAGTCAACTTCGACTTTTCATTCGAAACAACCTTATTATAGCCTTGATATATATGCGTGCTCTTTTATTGTTACCGGGGAACCTTTTATATTCCACCATATTACCATCAACGTTTAATCATCTAAAAACACAATTCTCCTGAAACCACCTCGGATTGATAACCGATGATTCAGATATTGTAGCATTAAATACAGAGGAGACAGAAAATATGTAGATGGTCTAAACGGGCAAAAGTTTCATGATAAAGAAGGGAGTGTTAGGAACGCTCGATAGAAAATTTGGTACTGAAAAATGAATTGAGCTAACTCTGAAGGAGACCAAGGACAAATACAAGGACCATACCCTATATTCAAAGACTCCATGTAATTATGGATTCATTGAAATCTTTAGAGAATATCTTGCTCCGAAGTCATGTTAAAATCTTGCGGAAAATTTTTCTTCATCAACCTTCGAACTTAGAAATTCCAAAATATCATCATAAATATCTTTGATATTTCTGAGGATATTTTCATAAATATTCTCGTCCGAAATTATATACCTCTTCGTGCTATCTGTAATATATTATATTGGAAATTTCTGTAAAATCTAAGTATAAACTATGAATGAATTCTGAAGTAGTGTTGGGAACTGAAGCATGAGTTAGTATAATATAATGACACTTGATCAACGTGATTATATTACAGTAAGTCATGTTGAGTTTCACAGATATTAACGTCATCATGTGCCATGTAACATAACTCTTTCATTCTGCTTAACCTCTGAACATATCAAGAAAGTATATTCTTGATAGTTCTATTTTCAGTGATTCTGACAATTTGACAAATCAAATCGTGCTATTACGTTCTTTCTTGTATAGAATATTAAGTTCATTCAAAACTCCATACCTACTAATTTTGGATCATTACTCGTTTTACTAGAGGTCGAGAGGAGAATAAAAAGGCAAAGAGCTCCAAAATATAAGAGAAAATATAAAGCTCTATAGCAACACAGAAGTTACAAACTGTGGATATTAATACGAATAGCAATATAAAGACACGGTATAATTAAGAATAGTATCACCCCAAGGGAGATGTAGAAGAAAAAAGATTCCTCCGGTGGAAGTTGGAAAAGGAGAATGATTGTTGCGATATTAAGGATAAAGACAAGGATTAGAACTGGATTAAGCATTTTCACAATCTTTTGAATTTGGGAATTTAGTATAGGAATGGTGAGAATAAAGGAACGGAGGAGTTTAATTTATAATGGAAATATCGGACAGAGTAATCGAGGTAGATCACCGTATTTAATCATAGAGATCTTAATTTCCATAAATCCCGAAGAATAAGGTCTTATAGATTTCCAAGATTTTCTTTTAAATTCCTTGATTTCCATAAATCAACTGTGACTATGTCAAAAAGTTAAATCTCTATCTCAATCTTTCGTGATAGCTTCACTCGTACTCTTCATAAAAATCGAATTATTTAATCCCTATTACTCAATGATAATAAAACTCTAATTTCTAGCTCGTATGTGTCATGAAAACATATTTATTGTTAGCCATGACTATCTCACTCAAATTTCAGGACGAAATTTCTTTAACGGGTAGGTACTGTGACGACCCGAAAATTTCTGATCAAATTTAAACTTAAATCTTCTATGATTTCGACATGATAAGCAAGGTCTATTTAACCGAATCTCAAAATATTTGAACTATATTTCATGAATGCATTTGACCGTTGACTGTTCTCGACAATTCACGAACCTTTAATGTATATATAAATGATTATATATGTAAATAATTATATATAAAAAATTAAATAAGTTACTGAATTTTTATAAGATAACTTAAAATAACCAAAACTTGTTATTTGAATATGTAGAGTATATTGACAATAAATAAATTCGAAGATGATTTGTCAACAATTAAATGTATACCTTAAATTACTTGTTTCAAAATAAATAATATATTTATCTAAGTAACAAAACTTAATATTTAAAAACAATATTATATATATAATCGTTGAATATATATATATATATATATATATATATATATATATATATATATATATATATATATATATATATATATATATATATATATATATATATATATATATATATATATATATATACATATATATATATACACATATACATATATATACATATATATATATATATATATAAAATCAATATTATATGTATATTGTATTTTATATAAAACATCTAGATATTAAATATTCAATATATGTCATCATGTGATAATTAAATATTACATAATTAGTAAATGATAATATTAATATATTAAATATAATTACAAGTTAAGAATATAGTTGTTATTGTAAAATTTTCATTTCTTTCATTATTGTTATTAGTATTAGTATCAAAATTAGTAATATTAATATTACTATTATTATTATTATTATTATTATTATTATTATTATTATTATTATTATTATTATTATTATTATTATTATTATTATTATGATTACAATTATAATTTTTAAAATTTTGATTATTAAAATGAAGATTTTAAATATAAATATTAATAAAAGAATAATAAAAATTATAATATAATTGTAATTCAAATATTTTTAATTATCACTATTATTAGTTATGATTAAACTTATTAAAATTGTTATTGTTATTATTAATTTCTATTTTTATTAAAATCACTAAAAGAATGATATCATAAATTAATATTACAGAATTTAATAAAACATATATATATAAGCGGATATACATATAAATACAATTATATAAGTATAACTATATAAATGGATATATAAGCAGATATAAAAGAATTTAGATATTGATATATATACAGAAACATATACGTATATAATACAGATAAATTGCCTGCTTGCGTATTCAGTTCCTAGTCGCTTTTCTTCTGTTAAATTTGTCTCCTTAATTGCTTAACAAATCGATATCAGCAAATCATAGTGTACAAATCTAATACATCATCGATTTTGTTTTCTTTTATTTTTCTTTCTTCAATTTCTGTAAGCTAAATGACGAATTCTGTTGATCATCAACATCCTAATACAATACACAACAAATTAGGATATATTATCAGTATTATAACTCACAATCACTCAGACACCTTTAATTATCACTGTATTTCGAGAATCAAACAGAAAATAAAGAGTTACCCTCTATTCTTACACTTTTTGGCCAAATCATGATTTCGTAATAAATTTTAAAATGTGTTAATGCAATTCAACTTTAAATCTTCCATTTAAACTAATTGGAAAGTTTCAATTTCCAATTTTCAGTATCGATTTCTAATTTTTGAAGTCAAAGTATGATTTTCAAAGGTCAACAGATATGTTCATCGAGAAATTAGAGTTCAATTCTGTGTTTCAAGTTAAATTAATGGTCCAGAAAGTTTCTAGGAACCTTTTACTATATAATTCGTGTTATAAGTTTTATCTAAAATGTTTTGTTTGAAATTTGGATTTGATTTGAAACTGTGTTCATACGACCGCATAACATGTTTCTTTTTTACAATTTTTTTAGTTTAATCGAATAAGCATTCATTACAAATAATTTCCAATTAAATTTCAAATCCTATTTCAAACATCAATTAATTAAACGATTGAGAGTTAGCTCTCTGGTCAATTTGATCGTCGAAGATGAAGGTGGAAATTCGGTGAATAATAAATATGGCCCATATATGGGTTAAATAAATTAGGAGGTGAATTTATTCAGGAAAAGGTGAAACAGAAGAGTGGTCTGGAGGGTGTTCGGGTATGCGAGGGATCCGGGTTCGAGTCCCGTATCTGCCATTTTTTTAGGAAAGGGCTTCATGAGGTCGTTATCATATTTATTATTATTATTATTATTATTATTATTATTATTATTATTATTATTATTATTATTATTATTATTATTATTATTATTATTATTATTATTATTATTATCTTTATTATTAATTATTGTTATCCTTATGTTATTTATTGTTATTAATATCTTAATAATCATTATAAGTTAGGCTATTATCATTACTAAGTATTATTATTATTTATGATAAAAATGAATGTAAGGATTATATATATATATATATATATATATATATATATATATATATATATATATATATATATATATATATATATATATATATATATATATATATTGATTATTGATACAAATATGAAAATTATTGTTATTAATAAATATTTAGAAGTATCACTTTCATTAATTAAATTAAGAGTATTAACATTATCATAAGTGTTAGTATTTGCATCACAATTATTATGATTAAAATGATTATCATTATCAATATGGTTTTTATTATTATTATGAAAATAATACAAGTTATTATTATTTTCATTAATATTAGTATTAATATCATTTTTGTAATTATTAGTTTTACTATTATTATTTTTATTAACATAAGTATCAATTTTAACAATATCGTTATTATTATTAGTATTATCGATATTAAGAAAGTTATTATTATTAGTAAATCATTATTGTCGAAACTATCATTTTTATTACAGATAAATATTTTGTACCTAAAATATACTTAATACATATATTGTAATTATATAAATAGTTTATATATACCTACATATCAAACATAATAACATTTTTTATATAAATACTCATATATAACAAACTAATGATATTCTTATATAATTTTAACCATATATATATATATATATATATATATATATATATATATATTTGTATATATATATATATATATTTGTATATATATATATATATGTATGTATATATATATATATATGTATGTATATATATATATATATTTGTATATATATATATATATATGTATGTATATATATATATATATATATATGTATGTATATATACATATATATATATATATATATATTTATATATATATATATATATATATATATATATAATATAACTAAATATATATATATATTAAACATTTTCAATATATACACAAACTAAATAAGTATAATATATAATTTAAGATATAATATATAAACTTGTTCGATTACGATTATACATATTAATTTATATATAAATGACATAGGTTCGTGAATCCGAGGCCAACCCTGCATTGTTCAGTATCGTCGTATGAATATTTTTACTACAAAATATTGGATTGTGAGTTTCATTACTCCCTTTTTAAATGCTTTTGCAATATATATTTTTGGGACTGAGAATACATGCGCTTTTATAAATGTTTTACGAAATAGACACAAGTAATCGAAACTACATTATATGGTTGAATGATCGAAGCCGAATATGCCCCTTTTTGCTTGGTAACCTAAGAATTAGTACTGATCTACTAATTGACGTGAATCCTAAAGATAGATCTATTGGGCCTAACGAACCCCATCAATGGTTGCGAATGCTTTAGTACTTCGATGTTTTTTTATATCATGTCCGATGGATGTCCCGGAATGATAGGGGATATTCTTATATGCATCTTATTAATGTCGGTTACCAGGTGTTCAATCCATATGAATGATTTTTGTCTTTATGCATGGGACGTATATTTATGAGAAATGAAAATCTTGTGGTCTATTAAAATGATGAAAATGAATGATTATGATAAACTAATGAACTCACCAACCTTTTGGTTGACACTTGAAAGCATGTTTATTCTCAGGTATGAAAGAAATCTTCCGCTGTGCATTTGGTCATTTGAGAGGTATGACTTGGAGTCATTCATGACATATTTCAAAAGACGTTGCATTCGAGTCGTCGAGGTCATCAAGATTATAACTAAGTCAATTATAGTTGCATATATTAAGAAATGATATGCATGCCATCAACTGTCGATGTAGTGAAAGTTTGTCTTTTAAAAACGAATGCAATGTTTGTAAAATGTATCATATAGAGGTCAAGTACCTCGCGATGTAACCAAATGTAATGTATTCATCCAGATAGATTAGGACGGGTCATGAAAATGGACGGTCATTAGGTGGTATCCATCACTTGCATTAATTTCTTATGTTTCTCGTGCAAGTGGGAGATTGAAGGTATTTCGTATGCCCGAGAGACATATTAAATCAATGTGGCTAATATGTTTTGATCCAAGTCGGGTCATACCCAATAACAAGCTTACCGACACCTTATTCGTATTTGATCGTAACGATTGGATCGTTGATTAAAATACGCAACACTTGAATTATAAGAAAAAGGTTTCTAAAATAATAACACTTGATATGTATGTATAAATTATGGAATAATTTATATGATAAGGATTTAATTATTTATAGGATAAATAATTAATTAAGTTATGTTACATTTTATATAAAATAAAGTATACATAATAAAAAAATGGAAGTTTATAAAATATGTTTTATAAAATTAGATTTTGTAAAAACAATTTTATAAAATGGAAGTTTATAAAAAAAATGCCTAGTTTTATAAGAACTATTTCTTTTATAAACTTGTGAGTGGCATTGGAGTCCATGTTGGCATGCCATTTGACTAGGCATTTGAATGGCTACTTCCTTTTTCAAGAAGCATATGGACCAAGACATTGTGCTCTACACATACATGCATTTTACATATCAAAAACGGCACAAAACACTCCCAAAAGAGCTGCTGTCTGCCGTGAGCTTTAGGGAGGAGAAATAGGTTCATTTTCTTTGTTTTGCAAGCTCATTTTAAGTGTTAATAAATCCTAACAAAGTACAAAGTGTTGGTATTAAGAGCTTGGGGTATTACAACTTGAGGCTTCATCTTTTGGAGCTCCATTCATCATCATCTTCATCACTCACTACCTAGCTTGGAGAAGGTATAAACTCCTTTCTTTCTTGTAGTTTGTAAGTATGTTTCACAACTTGATCCTATTTGGGATTTAACTTTAAAAGGTTAAAGTATAACATGTTCTAAAATGGTAATTACATGGTTTTAAATCGGGTAATATACACATGCTTCCTCTTAAATTTGATTCCTAAAATGTTTCAAGTATACGTTATGAACTTGTTAAATCCCAACACTCTAACCCCGTTAACTCACAAGGGAAAGAAATTCGTTTGGTCCGCCGAACAAGAGTCGGCATTTCGAATCTTAAGGAAGAAGTTAACCACCGCACTGATCTTATCTCTTCCTGAATGCAATGATGATGTTGTGGTATTTCATGATGCCTCCAAACAAGGTTTTGGGTGTGTAAATACAACGAAAGAAAGTTTTTGCTCACGCTTCTCGACAATTGAAAATTTATGAACAAAACTACATGACACACGATCTTGAATTAGGATCCGTTGTCTTTTCACTTAAAATGTGGAGACACTATCTTTATGGAACCAAAAGTACCGTCCTCACCGACCACAAAAGCCTTCAACACATTTGATCAAAAACAACTCCACATGAGACAACGACGATGGATTGAAACATTGAATGATTATGATTGTGAACTTCGTTACCATCCGGGCAAGGCAAATGTTGTAGTCGATGCCTTGAGCCGAAAGGAAAGAATTAAACCTCTCCGTGTCCGAACCTTGAACGTGATTATCCACACCAACCTTACTAGCCAAATTCGTGTAGCACAAGATGGTGCTCAAAAATGAAAATATTTCTAAGTGAACACCTGAAACGGCCTCCTCTCTCGACTCGAAATCAAAGAAACTGAAATTCGTTGTTTTGCCGGAAGAATTTGAGTACCTAATTATGGGCTCGATCCACCTTCTCATCACCACATATCATGTTACATGACTCTGTCATTTTCTTTGCTACCATCTGAAAAACCCCGAGAATATTGATAACACAATCCAAGGATACATCTTTCTTCATTGACTTATCATCCTTATGCTTCTGATAAATGGCCAGCTGCTACTCAACTCCAATATATATATATATATATATATATATATATATATATATATATATATATATATATATATATAACTACGTGTACTATCTCATTTCCACCAAGTCTCAACTTTTGACCACAAGATGTGCTAGGTGGCTATATCAAGATGAAAACTTCTTCTATCATTACACTCGTGCTTCTGTATAAGGAGATCTTACCACCAGATCTCTCAATGGAGAGAGACCCACACACTATACCAGTTTCACCACGAGGGGGAATAATATTATCAAACGTTTTCAGAAACCAACAAGATTGGAAAACTTGCACAACTATACATTGAAGGAATTCTATTCCAATACGTTGTGCCATTGTCAATTATCTCGAATCGAGATGCTCGTTTCATTTCTAGATTTTGGGGTACCTTACAAGAAACTTTAAGAACAGATTAGATATAAGTACCGCGTATCATCCACAAACCAACGAACAAAGCAAATGTACGATTCAAACCTTGGAATTCATAATACGAGTTTGTGTTATCAACTTCAAATTTACTTGGGAAAAGTATTTGCCTTTAGCCAAATTCTCTTACAACAATAATTATCATTCGAGTATTAAAGCCGCGCCTTTTGAAGCCTTATATGGCCAAAAATGTCATTCTCCCATTTGTTGGGATGAGGTGGGTGATGGACACCTCACCCCGCTTGAGATTATTCATGAGACTACCGAGAAAATTGTTCAAATTTAAGAAAGGCTCAAGACGGCTCGTAGTCGCCAAAAGAGCTATGTCGATGTTAGACGAAAACCCCTCGAATTTCAAGTGGGCGACCGTTTGATGTTAAAAGTCGCACCTTGGAAAGGTGTAATTCGTTTCAGAAAACGTGGAAAGCTAAACCCGCGATACTGGTCTTTTTGAAATTTTGGAACGTATTGGGCCCATCGCCTATCGATTAGATGTACCAACTCAATTAAGTTTCCATTCATCCTACATTCCATGTATCAAACTTAAAGAAGTGTCTTGCAGAACAAGAACTTGTTATTCCTTTCGATGAGCTTACTATTGATGACAAACTCCACTTCATGGAAGAATCGGTTGAAATTGTGGACCACTCCATCAAGAAGCTAAAACATAGTAAAATCCCGATTGTCAAAGTTCGTTGGAATGCCGAAAGAGGACCCGAGTTTACGTGGGAAAGACAAGATCAAATGAAAAGGAAGTATCCTCACTTATTCATAGAATTGGCAACGCAAGGTCTCGAGAAAGAAACAACGACTACTACTTCCAACTAAATTTCGAGACAAAATTTCTTTTAAGGAGTAGGTAATGTAATAACCCGCCTTTTTCCATTAATTTATTTTAACGCCCGTCTTTTTTTATATAATATCTTTCGTTATCTAAATTCGTATCTTTCGTTTAATTATTTAAAAGTATGTTATTTAATTATAACATCTCCCGGTTACTCTAGCGTATTTAAGATAATTCGTATGGTTAATTCACGCACCCGCTTTAAAATTTGAGGGACTAACTTTGTCACTTGGCCAAACTTGATCAACTAGTAGTTGACTAAGTCAACTAATCTCTACCTCCCTCCCATTTCCCCATTCATTTGCATTTCTTTTTCTTTTCCATTTTCTTTCATTTATTACTTCCATTCTTATATCCTTTTCATCTTCATCACTAAATCATCATCTAAATCAAATCTAGCAAGCTCACGTCAAAACAAATTACATATTTAGAATCCTCTCTTCACCCTCTACACCTTGATACCAATTTCATTACTTGGGGTAAGGTTTTCTAAAAACTCAAATTTCTCTAAATCGATTTATAAACTTAAAAGTATGTTAGTTAGTGTCTACGGCTCAAGTCTAACATGAATATATGAATTGTTTGCTTGTTCTTGTCATTTTTGTGTAACTAGCATAAACTTGAAAAGTGACTAGTTTAATCTTGCGATTTGGTTGATTAAATGTTGTTATATGTTAAAGTTCATGTATTAAATGTGTTACTAGCATCATTAGCTTCAATTTGATGTGTAGGTTGACTTGGAAAACTTCACTAACATGATTATTGAATTTGTGATTTTTGGTTAGGGTTTGATAGAATTTAAAATGAACTTTTAATGCATTGAATGCTATGAGATGTTATTGGTGAGTGTTTAGTTGTATTGTATGCGTAATTACCTACGAAATGGCATATCATATGTGTGCATTTATTTCCCGAATCATCAAATTGCATTTATGAACTTGAAGCATTAATGATGAACATTCAATGATCATTCGACGAGGATTTAGTTATTGTAAATGATGGATTTGGTTGATGATATGTGTTTAGTTGTATTCCTTGTTAAAATACCTTTCCAACGATGTATGATATGCATTTTTAGTATTTTTGGTTCATTAGTTATGAATGAAAGAAGTTTGATTCGAGACTAGTCAAAAACTCAGTAGCAGCACCTGGAAACAAGGGCTTCACAATCGCGGAGCCCTGTGTGCCTGAACTTTCGCGATCACGGTGAAATGCCTGATCAAATTTATTTTGTGTTTTCACAATTCCATTCCCGCTTACTCATAACCCCGATTAACATGAAACTTGGCCAACATGCTTATATATGACTTCTTATTATTGAACTGTAACGACCCGGATTTTTCCGATCGTTTTATCCTTATGAGATTAATATTTACATAAATTAAACCTTACCAACATGATAAGCAATCTAAATTGTTGAGACTTATGTTTTTGAAAAGAGTTTTACACAACGTTTGACCGTCCAATTTGACCGATGATATCACGAACTATATAACATATGATAATTATATGTTTGTGTATATATATGTATTTATATATATTTAACATGATCTAAGGATGGTTTAACAACTCATTGTGTACTAATAACAATAAGATAAAAGTATACTTTGAAACTACTAACTTAAGTTTTCAAAACGATAACTATACGTAACGTTCTTTGACATAAATACTTATAATGTTTATACAAGTATCGTATAGATATGTATTTAATCACTTTTAAAGGGCTTTTATACATAAAACAATATAAGTATATTTACAAAAGATAGTTATATTTGAAACCTCGTTCCGTTTTCTCAAGATTTCTACAAGTATATCTAGAGTATATGTACCCGTATCATACCCAGCTTCTATACGTATTTACTATTAGTATATACATATCAAATCAACATCCTAATCACCTTTAATACTGCCCTAGATAAGAGCTAATTAGAATTTGGAAGTTAGTTGACTAATTACACAAGATTACAACACAAAATTTTGTTTTTGTTCCCCATTAAATCACACCATCACCACCATATATACACCATCCATCTTCAATTTTTACTACCTATTTCTCTAACCAAAAACACACTCTTAGGAACCTTAAGTGTTCTTCACAATCTCAGCAAATAACCATGAAGATCTAGCTTCAAAAACAAGCCTTAATCATCATAATAAATTCCTTACAAGAACACTTCAATAATCCTTCCAAGAATACAAGTTTACTTCCAATCTTTCAATCTCACTCCACCACTCTTTTGGTTCTAGGATTTTTCTCATCTCTTACAGTAACTTTGTCCAAGTAACTTGAGGTAGTAACCTTATTCATAACCTTATTTGATTCATATTTATATAGCTATCTTATTTTGTGTTGTAAAATTTTAACAACAAGAACATATTTTGAATGATTTCAAACTTGTTCGCAAACTAAATAGATCCTTCTAACTTAACTTTTAAAACACTTCAAGACCTGTAATATATCATAATGATATGCTAACTTAACAAGATATAACTTGGTTTTACAAAGAACATCTTAAAAACTGAATCTACGTCGTTGGAGTGCAACCGGGGGCTGTTTTGGGTTGGATAATTAAAAACCATCTTGAACTTTGAATTGGAAGTTTATGTTCTGGAAAAATGATATTTCTTATGAATATGTTAACACTTAAAAATTTCATGGTTTAATTCAAAGTATAAGTATTTTTAGAAAAATGATCATTAAATGTTGTTTTTATGATGAAAAATGATCACTTTCATAAGTTTCACCAAAGTTTGACCTATAACCAGTGATTTCGAATACAAACTAAGGTATTTTCAGTTCATATTCTTAAAATTTGACTCGATCCAAGGAAGTGGCAAGTTGAACCAACAAAAACGGAGTTGTAATGAAGAAACTACGTCTAAAACAAGATTGGGTATCCGAAGCTAGTTTAGCTACGAAAATATTTGGAGATAAAGTAAATTAATCATATCTTTTCTAATTAATATGATATTTTATATATAATTACTTATGATTTGATTTTATATATTTCAGGACCACCCGTAAACAACACGAGAAGATTAATCATAAGACCACATGATTGTACGCAACACGTCATTTGACAACACGGTACTTTATGTACGCAACACGTCATTTGACAACATGGTACCATGGGTCGAGATTAATTCTGATCAATACGAATACGATGGGATCTTTATTTATTTTATTTAAGCAACTAATTGTGGACCACTAACATCGGACTGCTAACTCCGGACTAAGAAAATATTAAAAGTATATATATGTATATATATATATATATATATATATATATATATATATATATATATATATATATATATATATATATATATATATGTAACGATTACTTAAAAAGAAAATATGTTGATATATTATATATATGGTTAGGTTCGTGATATCTATCGGAGACCAAGTCGTGATAAATACCTTCAAGGCAAAAGTGAGTATATAGTCCCACTTTTAAACTCTAAATATTTCGGGATGAGAATACATGCATTTTATGATTTACGTTATGGACACAAGTGATTAAAAATATATATTCTACGTTGACTTGTACCATTGGCATACTTCCCTGTAACTTGGTAACTATTATTTACATGAGGTATTGTAAACGCGAATCCTGTTGATAGATCTATCGGGCCTGACAACCCCAACCGGACTGGACGACCAGTATTCAACGATTGCACAGTACTTCGTTTCGGTGACTACACTTGGTACGGTGTAGTAAGATTTCATAATAAAGGGAATATGCGACATTGATTAAATGTTAAGTATGGTTATCAAGTGCTCAACAACTTAGAATATTTTTATTAAAACGTTTATATATGAAATCTTGTGGTCTATATTTATAACGCTGCCGGCATTAAACCTATATCTCACCAACTTTATGTTGACGTTTTAAGCATGTTTATTCTCAGGTGATAACTAAAAGCTTCCGCTGCAACATGTTGAATTTAAGCAAGATCTTAAGTATGCATATTTGTGTCAAAAATAAAACTGCATATCGGAGAAGTTGTAATGTAAAATACGTTGGAAATCGTGTTGTTATCATCATATGTAAAGTTTGTAAGGCTAAGATTATCGCTAAATGATAATCATTATTATGTTGTTTAAACTTTGTATTTTTAATAAAATTTATGGTTTGTATTGTAAAAACGAATGCAGTTTTCTTTGAAAAATGTCGCATATAGAGGTCAATACCTCGCGATGAAATCATATGTTATTATATTTGTCCTTATGGTTTAGGACGGGTTATGACATGTGGTATCAGAGCGTTGGTCTTAGAGAACCAGAAAATTTGCATTAGTGTGTCTTATCGAGTTTGTTAGGATGCATTAGTGAGTCTGGACTTTGACCGTGTTTGATTTAGAAAACTATTGCTTATCCTTGTTGGTTAAAAATTAATATGTAAATATTATGTGATACTAACATGCTAGTTGTTATGTGATAGATGTCTAGCTTAGAACTTGTTATCACATTCAGCGACTCCGAACCAGAATCTTCAGATGGTGTTCCAGTCATTAACCTATCCGATGATGAAAACGACACCTTTGGGGAAGACTCACAAGTTCCAGATGAATCAATTGAAGAGGAACCGGAAGATCCTGAGGGTGAAGAAATACATGAAATTACGAAAGACAAGTTCGAACGAGGAAAGAAACGAAAGGCTACTGAATTGGAAAATCCAAATCCCGAGTTTAGAGAGGATGTTGTGGCACCAACTCCGCCAGATACTTCCACACCTATTCCCGCTATTCCTATTAGTTCTATCCCGGCATCCAGTTCTTCAGCCCCTCAGTCAAAACGCAGGGAGACAACCATGATAACCTTTAAGCGATTCCTTTGAACACAAACGCTTTTGGTTAAATGATACGATGTTGTTTTAAACCATGGAATCATATAACGTTTTGTATAATATTACTAGTGTGGTTTGCTTAATGTTTGATGTAAGATAAGCATATGTAAAATAGTGAAGTGTGAAATGCAATAATTTTCCATGGTTGAGTATTATTTGGGTGATAGTAATTGATTTTTGTACTAAGCTATTAAGTATGAACTTTGACGGGTAGGTACCACCCTAGGTATAATTATAAAATGCTAATAAGAAGAAAAGGCTTTTATAATAATAACTGGTTCATATTATTAATAAGCTACGATGTACTGTAAATACATACTACATCTATAATATTCCATGTGAATAATTAATTTTTTTTCCATTTTTATTGAATATTATGGCGCGATTGAACCGAATGACGGAACAAGAAATCCAGGAACTCATCAATCAGCGAGTGAACGACAGAATGTTATGGGTCGAGGCTGCAAGAGGTGCTGCAGTTAACCCAAATCCTCGTGTGGGATGCACTTACAAAACTTTTCAATGTTGCAAGCCCTCATCATTCAGTGGAACAGAAGGACCGGTCGGTTTAACCCGGTGGATCGAAAAGATTGAGTCTGTGTTTAAAATCAGTGGTTGTATTGAGAAGGACATGACCAAGTATGCATCGTGCACCTTACAAGATAGTGCACTCACGTGGTGGAAAAACTATGTGAAGGCCGTAGGAGGAGATGTAGCTTATGATACTCCCTGGGAAGAATTCAAAACAATGCTAATCAACGAGTATTGTCCAAGGAACGAGGTTAGGAAGTTGGAAACTGAATTACGAAGCCTGAAAGTTGTTGGTACTGAACTCACCAACTATAATTAGCGATTCATAGAATTAGCTTTGCTATGTCCCGAATTAGTACCAACCGAAGAACGGAAGATAGAACTGTACAAAGATGGTTTGCCTAAAAATGTCAAAGCAAATGTTACAGCATCTAAACCCAAGACTATTCACGAAGCCATCACCATGGCAAACGAGTTGATGGATCAGATTATTCTGGATAAGAACACCGATGTCAAGACATCAGAAAACAAAAGAAAGTGGGAAGGTAATCAACAATCCAACAAGAAACAAGAAACCACGCAAGGTGTGGGTAGTGGTTCAAGCTTAGGTTACAAAGGACGAAATTCTTTATGTAACAGATGCCACAAACATCACTCTGGTTATTGTAATGTGGTGTGCGATAATTGTAATCGAAGGGGTCATCTTGCTGAAGATTGTAGGATTCCTGTTAGAAATACCAATGGCACCAAGACTCCTGCCACCAATGCAAATAGAACTGCCTTGGCCACTGTTACTTGTTATTGGTGTGGGAAACAGGGTCATTATAAGAGCCAGTGCCCGAATCCGGAGAAGAATAACGGACCTGCACGTGGAAGAGCATTTATAATTAATGCTAGAGAGGCGTGTGAAGACCCGGAGCTTGTTACGGGTACGTTTATCATTAATAACTTATCAGCATCTATTATATTTGATACTGGTGCCGATAGAAGTTACGTGTGTAGAGACTTTTATGCTAAATTGAATTGTTCATCATTACCTCTAGATGCTAAGTACATGATTGAGTTAGCTAATGGTAAACTAATTAAAGCCGATAAAATTTGCCATGATTGTAAAATAAATTTAGCCGGAGAAACATTTAAGATTGATTTGATACCCATAGAATTAGGAAGTTTTGACGTAATTATCGGCATGGACTGGATGTCCAAAGTAGGAGTCGAAGTGGTGTGTACTGAAAAGGCAATTCGTATTCCTCGAAAGGATAAATCAATGATAATGATTTACGGAGATAAAGGTAACCCAAACCTAAATCTCATTAGCTGGTTGAAAGCTCGAAAGTGCTTAGAAAAGGGATGTTATGCCATCCTAGCACATGTAAAGAAAGTTGAATAAAAGGAGAAGAATATTAACGATGTAAATGTAGTAAGAGACTTTCCCGATGTATTTCCGGAAGAATTACCGGGACTACCTCCTTTCAGGTCTGTAGAATTTCAAATAGATCTTGTACCAGGAGCTGCACCGGTTGCTCGTGCTCCATATAGACTTGCACCGTCCGAGTTAAAAGAACTTCAGAGTCAGTTAAAAGAATTACTGGACCGAGGATTCATACGACCAAGTACTTCACCGTGGGGAGCTCCAATTTTATTTGTTAAAAAGAAGGATGGATCTTTTAGGATGTGTATAGATTATCGTGAATTAAATAAGTTAACTATCAAGAATCGGTATCCATTACCGAGAATTGATGACTTATTTGATCAATTGCAAGGATCATGTGTGTACTCGAAAATCGACTTAAGATCGGGCTATCATCAACTACGTGTCAAAGAAGAAGATATTCCGAAAACTGCTTTCCGGACACGCTACGGTCATTACAGATTTTTGGTCATCCCGTTTGGATTAACGAATGCACCAGCTGTATTCATGGACCTCATGAATCGAGTTTGTAGTCTGTATTTAGATAAGTTTGTTATCATTTTCATTGACGATATTCTTATCTATTCCAAGAGTGAGCAAGAGCATGAGCAGCATTTAAGGATGGTATTAGAATTGTTAAGAAAAGAACAGTTATACGCCAAATTTTCTAAGTGTGCATTTTGGTTGAAAGAAGTGCAATTTCTTGGCCACGTTGTTAGTAGCAAAGGAATTCAGGTTGATCCAGCTAAAATTGAGGCCATTGAAAAATGGGAGACTCCTAAGACACCAACGCAGATACGCCAATTTTTGGGTTTAGCTGGTTATTATAGAAGGTTTATTCAAGATTTTTCCCGAATAGCTAAACCATTAACAGCGTTAACGTAAAAAGGGAAGAAGTACGAATGGACCTCTGAGCAGGAGAGTGCATTTCAATTACTGAAGAAGAAGTTGACTACGACACCTATTTTATCGTTACCTGAAGGGAACGATGATTTTGAGATATATTGTGACGCTTCGCGACAAGGTTTTGGTTGCGTCCTTATGCAACGAAAGAAAGTTATTGCATACGCATCTCGTCAATTGAAGATTCATGAGCGGAATTACACGACGCATGATCTAGAACTGGGAGTAGTAGTGTTTGCATTGAAGATATGGAGACACTACTTATATGGGGCTAAATGCACTGTGTTTACCGATCATAAAAGCCTTCAACATATCTTCGATCAGAAACAGCTGAACATGAGGCAACGTAGGTGGGTCGAGCTGATAAACGACTATGATTGTGAGATTCGCTATCATCCCGAGAAAGCGAATGTAGTGGCCGACACTCTAAGCAGAAAGGAACGAGAACCAATTCGAGTACGAGAGATGAACATAAAAATTTGCATGAATCTCAACTCACAAATCAAAGAGGCTCAACGAGAAGCTCTTACTAAAGAAAACATAGGAAATGAAATAATGAAGAAGTATGAGAAGCAACTCGTTATACGGGAAGATGGAATTCGATATTTTGCAAACCGTATTTGGGTACCGAAGTTGGGTGGATTAAGGAAGTTGATATTGAATGAGGCACATAAGACAAGATACTCGATACATCCTGGAGTTGGAAAGATGTATCAAGATCTTAAGACGCATTATTGGTGGCCTAATTTAAAGACAGATGTTGCAACATATGTTGGGGAATGTTTAACTTGTTCCAAAGTCAAAGCAGAACACCAGAAGCCGTCAGGGTTACTTCAACAACCAGAAATCCCAGAATGGAAATGGGATGGTATTACCATGGATTTCATCACAAAGTTACCTAAGACTGCCTGGGGTTATGACACCATTTGGGTAATAGTTGATCGTCTCACCAAATCTGCACATTTCTTGCCTATAAAGGAAATGGATAGAATGGAGAAACTATTACGATTATACATAAAGGAAATTGTTTCAAGGCATGGAATACCTATTTCCATTATATCCGATCGTGATAGTAGATTTACATCAAAGTTTTGGCAATCACTACAGGAGGCCCTGGGAACTCGTTTGGATATGAGCACGGCATATCATCCACAAACTGACGGGCAGAGTGAAAGAACAATTCAGACTCTTGAAGACATGCTCAGGGCATGTGTGATCGATTTTGGAAACGGATGGGATAAATATCTACCATTAGCAGAATTCTCGTATAATAACAGTTATCATGCAAGCATTAAAGCTGCACCATTCGAAGCATTGTATGGAAGGAAGTGTAGATCCCCTATCTGTTGGAATGAAGTAGGATATCGACAATTAACTGGTCCCGAGATCATACACTAAACGACTGAGAAGATAGTACAAATCAAGGAGAGATTGAAAACAGCCCGTAGTCGCCTAAAGAGCTACGCCGATGTCCGAAGGAAACCATTAGAGTTTCAAATCGGTGACATGGTTATGTTAAAGGTGTCACCTTGGAAAGGTGTAATACGTTTCGGTAAAAGGGGTAAACTGAACCCAAGGTATATAGGCCCGTTCAAGATCATCGAACGCATTGGACAGGTAGCTTATCGACTCGAGTTACCACAACAACTTGCAGGAGTACATAATTCATTTTACGTCTCAAACCTCAAGAAATGTATTACAAAGGAATATCTCACCATTCCTCTTGAAGAAATCCAAGTCGACGAGAAACTACAATTCATAGAAGAACCAGTCGAAATCATGAACCGTGAAGTTAAACGGCTCAAGCAGAGCAACATACCAATCGTTAAGGTTCGTTGGAATGCTCGAAGGGGTCTCGAGTTTACTTGGGAACGAGAGGATCAGATGAAACAAAAGTACCCACATTTGTTTCCCGAGAACGCTAAATAGGTACAATTTTAAAATTTCGAGACGAAATTTATTTAACGGGTAGGTACTGTAACGACCCGGATTTTTCCGATCGTTTTATACTTATGAGATTAATATTTACATAATTTAAACCTTACCAACATGATAAGCAATCTAAATTTTTGAGACTTATGTTTTTGAAAAGAGTTTTACACAACGTTTGACCGTCCAATTTGACCGATGATATCACGAACTATATAACATACGATAATTATACGTTTATGTATATATATATGTATTTATATATATTTAACATGATCTAAGGATGGTTTAACATCTCATTGTGTACTAATAACAATAAGATAAAAGTATACTTTGAAACTACTAACTTAAGTTTTCAAAACGATAACTATACGTAACGTTCTTTGACATAAATACTTATAATGTTTATACAAGTATCATATAGATATGTATTTAATCACTTTTAAAGGGCTTTTATACATAAAAAAATATAAGTATATTTACAAAAGATAGTTATATTTGAAACCTCGTTCCGTTTTCTCAAGATTTCTACAAGTATATCTAGAGTATATGTACCCGTATCATACCCAGCTTCTATACGTATTTACTATTAGTATATACATATCAAATCAACATCCTAATCACCTTTGATACTGCCCTAGATAAGAGGTAATTAGAATTTGGAAGTTAGTTGACTAATTACACAAGATTACAACACAAAATTTTGTTTTTGTTCCCCATTAAATCACACCATCACCACCATATATACACCATCCATCTTCAATTTTTACTACCTATTTCTCTAACCAAAAACACACTCTTAGGAACCTTAAGTGTTCTTCACAATCTCAGCAAATAACCATGAAGATCTAGCTTCAAAAACAAACCTTAATCATCATAATAAATTCCTTACAAGAACACTTCAATAATCCTTCCAAGAATACAAGTTTACTTCCAATCTTTAAATCCCACTCCACCACTCTTTTGGTTCTAGGATTTTTCTCATCTCTTACAGTAACTTTGTCCAAGTAACTTGAGGTAGTAACCTTATTCATAACCTTATTCGATTCATATTTATATAGCTATCTTATTTTGTGTTGTAAAATTTTAACAACAAGAACATATTTTGAATGATTTCAAACTTGTTCGCAAACTAAATAGATCCTTCTAACTTAACTTTTAAAATAATTCAAGACCTGTAATATATCATAATGATATGCTAACTTAACAAGATATAACTTGGTTTTACAAAGAACATCTTAAAAACTGAATCTACGTCGTTGGAGTGCAACCGGGGGCTGTTTTGGGTTGGATAATTAAAAACCATCTTGAACTTTGAATTGGAAGTTTATGTTCTGGAAAAATGATATTTCTTATGAATATGTTAACACATAAAAATTTCATGGTTTAATTCAAAGTATAAGTATTTTTAGAAAAATGATCATTAAATGTTGTTTTTATGATGAAAAATGATCACTTTCATAAGTTTCACCAAAGTTTGACCTATAACCTGTGATTTCGAATACAAACTAAGGTATTTTCAGTTCATATTCTTAAAATTTGACTCGGTCCAAGGAAGTGGCAAGTTGAACCAACAAAAACGGAGTTGTAATGAAGAAACTACGACTAAAACAAGATTGGGTATCCGAAGCTAGTTTAGCTACGAAAATATTTGGAGATAAAGTAAATTAATCATATCTTTTCTAATTAATATGATATTTTATATATAATTACTTATTATTTGATTTTATATATTTCAGGACCACCCGTAAACAACACGAGAAGATTAATCATAAGACCTCATGATTGTACGCAACACGTCATTTGACAACACGGTACTTTATGTACGCAACACGTCATTTGACAACATGGTACCATGGGTCGAGATTAATTCTGATCAACACGAATACGATGGGGTCTTTATTTATTTTATTTAAGCAACTAATTGTGGACCACTAACATCAGACTGCTAACTACGGACTAAGAAAATATTAAAAGTATTAAGAGTATATATATATATATATATATATATATATATATATATATATATATATATATATATATATATATATATATATATATATATATATATATATATATATAACGATTACTTAAAAAGAAAATATGTTGATATATTATATATATGGTTAGGTTCGTGATATCTATCGGAGACCAAGTCGTGATAAATACCTTCAAGGCAAAAGTGAGTATATAGTCCCACTTTTAAACTCTAAATATTTCGGGATGAGAATACATGCATTTTATGATTTACGTTATGGACACAAGTGATTAAAAATATATATTCTACGTTGAGTTGTACCACTGGCATACTTCCCTGTAACTTGGTAACTATTATTTACATGAGATATTGTAAACGCGAATCCTGTTGATAGATCTATCGAGGCCTGACAACCCCAACCGGACTAGACGACCAGTATTCAACTGTTGCACAGTACTTCATTTCGGTGACTACACTTGGTACGGTGTAGTAAGATTTCATAATAAAGGGAATATGCGACGTTGATTAAATGTTAAGTATGGTTATCAAGTGCTCAACAACTTAGAATATTATTATTAAAACGTTTATATATGAAATCTTGTGGTCTATATTTATAACGCTGCCGACATTAAACCTATATCTCACCAACTTTATGTTGACGTTTTAAGCATGTTTATTCTCAGGTGATAACTAAAAGCTTCCGCTGCAACATGTTAAATTTAAGCAAGATCTTGAGTATGCATATTTGTGTCAAAAATAAAACTACATATCGGAGAAGTTGTAATGTAAAATACGTTGGAAATCGTGTTGTTATCATCACATGTAAAGTTTGTAAGGCTAAGATTATCGCTAAACGATAATCATTATTATGTTATTTAAACTTTGTATTTTTAATAAAATTTATGGTTCGTATTGTAAAAACGAATGCAGTTTTCTTTGAAAAATGTCGCATATAGAGGTCAATACCTCGCGATGAAATCATATGTTATTATTTTTGTCCTTATGGTTTAGGATGGGTTATGACATGAACAATAGTCGGATACCCGACCCGACCCTGTTGACTTTGACTTTGACCAAGTTTGACTTTTAGTCAAACTTAACCAAAAACTTATGTAATCATTATAATCTTCTTTTATACTTATGTCTTTCATGAAACTTGACAATTTGACTCACATGCTATATAATCGAGTCGTAAATAGCCATAGGACTAATTGAACAACTTTGACCGACCTTGTATTTTACCGGTATTGATACAACTTACTTGTTTAGGACAAGACTAGCATCCGTTCTTGCACACATTTACTTTGTGAAGTACCTTTATACTCTTGCACTCAAGGTGAGATCATAGTCCCACCTTTTCAACAACTTATACTCTTTTAAATTATGGGATGAGAAACATATACGTTTTATACTTTTACGCTTTGGACACAAGTATGAAAACAAATATTCTACGTACGAGTTAGAACAAAAAGCATCAATTCAATTATCATTAGTTACACTTGTAGGGTGTAAGCGTGAACTTATGTTGTGTGGGTCCATACGGGTTTGACGAACCCTCATTCGGACGGTTAGCTACCGTTAGCGGATGAAATATATTTTCAGGTATAGTGTAGGTTCTAACACTATGATAACGGGGTTCGTATACAGTTAAGTCTTGATAATTGGGTGCTCGTGATACAACAACTTTTGGAATGTAAACGATTTGGATAATCAACGTTATGGAAATACTAAATCTTGTGGTTCAAAAACAACGTTTACAATTACACCTATGATTTCACCAACGTTTTTTGTTGACAGTTTTCTATATGTTTCTCAGGTTCTTGAATGGCTACTTGATACATGCTTCCGCGTACACTTTGATTTCTTGCTTGGGGTCAAGCATACATGCATACGCTATTGATAGCATCCGTGATTTTTAACTTATATTATGTCGCAAATTATTTCATTTATACTTTATAACTTTTGTAAACTTAAACATGTTGTCAAATTGTTTGGTAAACTTAAAACTTTGCAAGTCCTACACGTTTCAAATGAATGCGACATAATTTTGGTTAAAGGCGTCTGATTTAGGGACTATGACCACGTTATGGGACCTTAGTTAACGGCGCCGTCAATGGCGATTTTGGAGGGTCGTTACATGACTTGTTTTTCAGTTTGTTTACACTTCTCTTTTTATTTCTTTGTTGCTTCTATACACAAAATGCAATAGAAAATATACACATCTAAGCACAGGCATATACAAATTCAGATCATAGTACAGCAAACACATGCTTATACACCTTAATATCATTTCAAACACATGCAGTCTTATTATTGTGTTATGAATAATACATCAAACACATCACACATACACAATATGCAATAACAAGGAAATTGACCGAACTCATAACCAAACCCATTTCAAAGTCTAATTGAGCGACAATAATATTCATATTTTTTTCTGAACAAAAAAAAGTAATAACTTTAGATTATCAAATACAAAATTAATTATAATTACTTATAGGAACTAACCTTAGAAATAATCTCTCTTGAAATACCTTTCTTCGTGTAAGTCATGGTAGCAAAGTAGAATCGTGCAGAGACCGAATCTAAAATAGAACAGGAATCGAATTCGGTATCAAACAATTAGGGTTTACAGATTCAATTGATTTGGGTTACTTCGGGTTTTTTTAGATCACAGATAGATAAAAAAAGAGAAATGATAAAGACGTAATGGGATTATGATCGATAAAACTCAATTGATTTTGATTTGGGGGTTTTTGTCACAAATAGACCATACGTGAGGGTTTTATAGAAAATAAATGTAAAGTTATCAGGTTAACACAATTGCTTAGATGGTTAGGATGTTGCTTGGTAGAGAGGAGGTCGTGGGTTCTAGTCCCTTTTCCAACTTTTTACATTCTTTATTATTATTAATGTGTTAACTTTTTCAATGTTACTTGTAGATGGATCGGAATACTTGGATGTACGAGATAGGTCTTGCTAGCTCTGAGTTTATTGATAATCTTGAAGAATTTATTACAATTGTCGAGACTGATTAACTAGAAAAAGGAAACACCTCAATTAGTTGTCCTTGTGAAAAATGTAAAAATGCACTTTGGTATACTGATTCAACCGATATCCAAAATCATCTAATTACACACAGATTTATGAGAGGATACACATGTTGGTCTTTTCATGGTGAGTCATTAGCTGACCTTAACCCGTTTTTTTTTATAACGATACCGATAACGAAGAAGATTCATACAATTGTGACACTAATGTTAATTTTGATGACATGTTTGATGATATGGATATAGAGGATAATGTTGCTGATAAGTATCATGACAGATTACAACAACGATTTGTTGACGCTTAAAAATCTTTATATACCGGTTGTATGAATTTTACAAAACTTTCCGCCGTTATACAACTGGTTAACTTAAAATCAAACAATGGTTGGAGCGAGACAAGTTTCACTAGCCTGTTAGAGTTGTTGAACAAAATGCTACCAGAAGGTAATGAGTTACCGGTTTCAACATACCAAGTAAAGAAATTGATGTTCCTAATGGGATTAGAAATACAGAGAATACATGCTTGTCTAAATGATTGTATGTTATATAGAAATGAAGACAAAGACCTTCATCAATGTAAGGTATGTGGTACATCTAGGTAGAAACTGATAATGTTGATAGTGATGTGTCGGAAAATGGACCTCCTGCAAAATTATTGTGGTACTTGCCTATCATACCAAGATTAAAGAGATTATTTACGAATGAGAAAGATGCAAAATTATTACGTTGGCATGCTGAAGATCGTAAAAATGATGGAAAAATGGGACATGTCGCCGATTCACTTCAATGGAAAAATATTGATAAAGATTTTGGAGAATTTGGGGATGAGATACGTAATATAAGGTTCGGACTCAGTTCAGATGGAACTAATCCTTTCAGAGATTTGAGTAGCCATCACAGCACGTGGCCTGTTCTTCTATGCATTTATAACCTGTCGCCTTGGCTATGTATGAAAAGAAAATACATAATTATGTCTCTTTTGATTCAAGGCCCAAAGCAACCTGGAAACGACATTGATGTTTATTTGCAACCATTAGTTGATGACATGATGGAATTATGGAGTACCGACATACACGTTTATGATGCATACAAGTAAGAATACTTCCAACTATGGGTAATGCTTTTTTGCACCATTAATGATTTTTCTGCTTATGGTAATTTGTCTGGATATACTACAAAGGGGAAAAAGGCATGTCCTATTTGTGAGGAAAATACTCACTTGATATGGCTCACAAATTGTAAGAAATTGACATTTATGGGGCATCAGAGAGAGCTTGCTGAGAATCACCCGTATCGTAAAAAGTCAGATTTATTTGATGGTACTATAGAGGATAGAAAGCTACCACCACCATTGGATGGAGAAACTACACTCTCCAAAGTTGAAAATATAAATGTTGTGTTGGGAAAGAAAGGTTTTGGTCCTCCCAAAGGTATTTGGAAGAAAAAGTCTATTTTTTGGAAATTACCCTACTGGAAGCATTTACGAGTCCAACATTGTCCTGATGTTATGCATATTGAGAAAAATGTTTGTGAAAGTTTCATAGGGTTACTGTTGAGCATTCCTAGAAAAACAAAAGATGGAATTAAAATTAGAACGTACATGGAAATAATGAATATCAGACCAGAGCTACAACCTAAAGATATTGAAGGTCCACCAAGTTTCTTCCACCGACCTGTTATACTATGTCAAAGGTCGAGAAAACTAAATTCTGTCAATGTTTACATGGTATTAAGGTTCCATCAGGATACTCTGCTAACATTAGGAAGTTGGTTTCGATGAAAGATTTGAAGTTACTTGGTATGAAGTCACATGATTGTCATATACTAATGACTCAGATGATTCCTATCGCAATTCGTGGAATTCTACCCAACCGTATTCGACACACAATAACAAAACTATGCTTATTTTTCAACATAATTCATTCGAAGGTGATTGATCCTGATGTGTTGGATGAATATCAAAGAGATATCATACTTACTCTTTGCGAACTCAAGATATACTTTCCACCTTCTTTCTTTGATGTCGTGGTTCACTTGGTATCTCATATTGTAGGAGAAATAAAGGCATGTGGTCCAGTTTTCTTACGGTATATGTATCCATTTGAAAGATATATGGGTATCTTAAAAGGTTATGTAAGGAACCTTAATCAACCAGAAGGCAGTATCGTTGAAGGAAATGCATCCGAAGAGGTGATTGAATTCTGCACAAACTATATGGATAGGTTTAAAAGTGCCGGGATTCCACAAAGTCAACATGAAGGAAGAATTTCAGGTCAAGGGACACTTGGGCGCATGACGGGCTATTCAAATGTTGCCGATTATCACGAGGCACATTTTACTGTCTTACAACACACTACATCTATTGATCTGTACATACAAGAACACATGTCGTTGTTGAGACAAGAAAACCGTAAAAAGAGTGCAAAATGGTTGGCAAAACAACATAAAAAAAACATTTTCAGAATGGTTGAAAGACAAAGTTAGGAGGACACTTCCAAATATTGATAAAACGGTCGAAGCTTTGGGATTCGCCCCTAAACATGTGTTCCAATATCAAGGATATGACATCAATGGGTATACCTTTTACACTAAAGATCAAGATAAGAAGAGTAAAACGCAAAATAGTGGTGTCACGGTGATAGCCTCGTCGACGGAATTCACCATTGTCAATCGTGAAGAAAGATCAAGGATCGCTAAAAAATCTCATTATGGTTTCATTCAAGAAATATGGGAATTACATTATGGTTCGTATACTATACCCTTGTTCAAGTGTAAGTGGGTTGATAATGATCGCGGTGTTCAAGTTGATGAAGATGGTTTTACAACTGTTAATCTTTCCACCAATGGATATAACGAAGAACCATTCATTCTAGCAAAAATAGTTACTCAAGTATTCTTTATCGAAGACCCAAAGGATTGTAGATGGCATGTGGTTGCATGGAAAACGATGGATTGTTGGTGTCGAGAACGTTGTTGATGAGGATGAGTACGACCAATTTGACGAGTTACCGCCATTTTCAGTCGACGTTCAACCTTTGAATTAAGTTGTTATTGGAAATAATACAATCTACTTTAGGGAAGACCATGAGGAAGGAGACGAGGTCGCAGACACATAAAAATTGTTAAAACATATGATTAATTACCTTTTTTTTTTTTGTACAAACATGATTATATTTTTAATAACTTATGCAACATGTCTTTTATGTCTTTTGTTAAAAAAAAATTTTACCATGAACTATTTACTTTATGTTACTACCTTTTAAATTAATAATAACAATCTATACAAATACAATTACAAGTATAAATAATTCTAAAAAAAACATACATATATGCACATTTTTCAATTTTAATACAGGGTACAAACCGCGACCACAAAACCATCCAACTTCTTCGTCTACCCTAAACCATCCCACTTCATTATGAAACCACCAAAAAAACCTGAATCCTTCATCCTAGAACGGTGATTATTCTAAACAGGTGATGAAAGAACTCGATTTCGTAGTCACGGCTGAAGGATCGTCGCAAATACAGGTACATATGGTTTTTTTAGTTCACTAATTATTCTTTAATCGAATATTCTTGTTATAGACGTAATAACCAGAAAAGCAGACTATTAGACCTGAATCAAATTGTGTTATAAGGAAACAATAATCTAAAATTAGGTTATATACATGCACATTTTGTGTTAGATTATTCATAAAATTGACACATTTGGGTTTAAAAGTGGTTTATAGATGCTGCAGAAAGAGTCTAATTTATATTTTGTGTTATAGAAGAAATGCCCTAAATATCAGACTATTATACCTAAATCTAGTTGTGTTAATTTGACCATAAATATTATTGTTACCTACATAACTAATATGTACATATATGTTGATTTTACAAAAGCAGAAATAATCTCTGATGTTGTCATTAATGGCTTCCTACAATCGTCCACCATCGTTCATCCACATAATACTATTTGCAGATAAGCTTGAACCGGTATTGTTTTGTTGATGTTTTAACATTAAAATGACCTATTTTATAAAGCAAAACCATTGTAAGACATATCAGGTTATTATGTTTTGTTACAGGCTTTGCCACATGAATGGTATGTTAACCATTATGATAGCATGATTCCAAGACATTCTGTTTTCATCCACACCCTGCAAGGATATAAAGCAGAAGTTACATTTTCGACTGATCGTAGCCGTTTGATACTTGGTAATGGATGGCTGAAGATCATGAACGATCTTAAAATTGGAGAAGGTGATATCCTTCTATTGACTAGAATCGACAAAAGAAACTTCGAGTTGGCTATTTACTCACCTGATATGTTTCAAAAGAATTTTTTTTGATCCATTCATAGCTTGTGGTGTATTGACTCGAATTCAAGAAACAGTGTTTGACAATGCTCCATACAGACGTTTCCCTTCATTTATGAAACTCGTCAACGATCCAAATGAACCAGGATTGGTATGGTCATTTTTCGTGATCGCATATGTAACACACATTTACTATGTGTACATGATTATTATCTTAACAAATTAGTTTTAAATTTCTTTAACAAAAATATCATTATTTTTTTATTGGATGTAGATACTGCCAAAGGAATTGTTAACAACAACTTATGGAAACTCTGGACCCAAACAATAAATGTTCGTTCACTTTCATAGATGGTATAAGAAAAGGGTACGCATAATCTCAATTGAAGACGAGTTAGTCATGTGGGAAGGATGGCCTGAGTTGCTTAGAGAACTAAAATTGGCATCTTGTGATTGTATGATCTTTTATGCAATTGATTTGGAAAATCTTGAGCTGGTGATTTATGACCACTGTGGTGTTGAAAAGGGTTGTCCATTAACTTTTCAGCTGATGGACGTTGATGTTTCTACTAACTAGGAAAGAGGATAAACCTCCCAATCCAATCCTGAAATCATTTATATTAATGACAGTTCAGACAGTGATACCGACAGTGATACCTCAGAAGATGAACCAATGCCTCAACAACATCTAAATCCTGATCGTGTTATTATTATCCAAATACCGCCTGGTAAATTGTTGGTACGCTACTTATCTTATATTTCTAAAGTTTAACAGTCATCAACTGATAAATGGTGGTACACTACTTGTCTTAACATTTTTTGCTTCATCATTATAGAATAACAATTTGGTTAATCCTTTGGCTAAATATGTAATTTCTTTTTCGTTAGCATCTTCCAAAGGAGTTTATTGGACTTCCAGGACTGAGGAGTGGGTATTATGTGAATTTCTTTAATCATCAAGGTGATGAATTCAAGTGGCAGTTGAAACAGGAGAAAGGGAAGAAAAAACCAAATCTGGTAGTTACGTACGGTTTTCCAGAGTACCACACACTTAATGGCCTGAACCCTGGTCAATATTATGAACTCACGTACAATCTGGAGGAACGAAGCTTTTATATTTAATATGTTGATTTAAACAATTTTAGTTAATTATTTTTGGTGTATAAGTGCTGTATTATTCTGCAAATTTCAATCATATAACAGAATAGATGTAATTAGGATGTTGTTGCTCAGCTTCCATCTTTTGAGTAGCACTTATACCATGTATATTTTATAATGTATTACTCTATTATTCAGCAATTCTCCCTATATATAATAGCTGAATGGATAGTATACATTTGGATATGCTAATTTTTGTTAATGAATAATGAAATTTAGTAATATTTACCTTTTCTTACATTTCTTTTGATTACAAAATTATAACTCAATACAATTTTAAGAATTTACCACTGATGGAACAATAGACTCATTTAAACCAGACATTTCATTAGAAAATCTTGTACATATAATACATTGAAAAAGCCAAATACATACAATTTACCATGACAAGTGAACCATATTTTAAGGTTGTTACTTGTGACGCACAACTTCAAATACAATCAAACTTCAATTGGACAAATTAGTTTATTGTAAACTAAAATGTTCCATTACTAAACAAGATTAAAGAACCTACACATCGAACGATAGTTGTATGCGATTACGGTAGTTATTTACCAAACATCAACGTCGACTATTAAATACGAACGTAATTTACATGTCATAATATAAAATTCTTACAGACATGAGTATATTTACAACATAAATTGTTCTCCGGTGAGGAACTTACAAGTTAATAAAAGATGTACATATGCAATTCGTACATACACTATAACTACTCCACAAATTAGAGTTAAAGCTACACTATCAAAACACTATTGACCCGAATGAGATTGTTAAAGTGGGTGGCTTCCATCCATTACCATGAAAAAACTCCTGAACCGATGGGAGAACCCAATCATACACCTATCACCCAAATTGTACCCATTCAAACCCACAAAGTTCACCCAACCTTCCGAAAATAAAAGCTATTTTTTGGTTAC
Organism: Rutidosis leptorrhynchoides; assembly: GCF_046630445.1. Classification (NCBI taxonomy): domain Eukaryota; kingdom Viridiplantae; phylum Streptophyta; class Magnoliopsida; order Asterales; family Asteraceae; genus Rutidosis; species Rutidosis leptorrhynchoides. The sequence goes on from NC_092339.1 coordinate 267,350,431, forward strand.
ATTTGTGGCTTGTTTTAAGCCCCACCAATGGAATCTCCCATCCATATCCAAGCTTAGATAGGTGCAGTCAGCCTCGAGTTCTCGGATGCGATTAAAGTCCTCAGGTAGTTCCTAAATGACATTGACATAGTATTTGTTAAATATTTCATAAATATTTGTCAATACTATATAAACAAATACGTTTAACTGTTTCTCTAAAAAAGTATCTAACTCACCCAAAAAGTTCCCCTTGGTATGTCGAAGAAGATGTATGTGACATCAACGGTGCTCCATATGTTGTACCTTTCAGCTCTATTCAGCTGGTCAATGGCGAGTGCACGTGTTTGACTAGTAGAGAAATCATTGTTTGCAGCTGTATTTGTGATTCAACTCATTTATATGCAGACAAAGAACAAAATACTCATTTACATCACAGATCAATTGTTTGATTTAAAATTGTTGGATAAAATATATGTTGTCATTTTCAATCCTAAGCAAACTATATTGGTATTGTAGCTTTAAAGTGAACAATACATATTGTTGTAACATAAATCAAACCCTAAGTAACCTGTTGGGATTCTGCAGATAATTAGCAAATAATATATACATGTGCAATATCATAAATGAACATTTGGTATGAACTTAAAGGTATAACACATTAAATTTACAGACTCACACCTGCATGAGTGTAAGTCCAAAGAAAAACACTAATATTAACTATGCACATAACTGTGAGATAAAATCGATTCAGGTGCAAATAAAAAAGCATAAATATAGATAAAGTGTAGATCTATTATTTGATTTTAATGATTTAAAATAAACAAATGTGATGATAAACTTTGTTCTAAATTTTTTAGGTTTTCAAATCAGAAAACCCTGTTATGAATATCTATTTTGGTGCTTACAGTTAACAAACAAAAAATTTTGTTTTAGAAAATACATTAACCTGAGCTTGACATGGCGGGAGATGGTTGTAGTTGATCGCTATTGCAAGTACAGAGATGGTTGCAGGTGAAGAGATACTCCGTATGAAAAGGTGAGGGATATTTTGTCTCTAAATGTATATTTAATATACTTGCTTTTTTTTAAACAGATATTTTTAAATATCGGATCATTTTTGCCATTAATTAGTTTTTTCTAAATGGGCCGGGTCAAGTAGCTTATTACGGAGTATTTTTTAATAGGAAATATTTTACTATAGGTAAAATACCTAAACTTCTTCATCATCAAATCAGCTTAATGGCCAAATCACCCACCATTAGGTCTCAAAAATTTTAAATTAACCGCCAACCCTAATTGACACCACTAATTGACACAAAACAACCTCCGATCATAATTGAAACAAACCGCCGGTCTCATTTAGTATTTATTCATTTACACAAACCCTATCAGTGATCCAAACTCATTCAAATCGCTACTACAAACCGTCAGATAATCATTTTGTTGTTTTGCAATTACATAGTTCTATACACAATCCCACGAACTCTGTAGGTAACTGCAGAAACCCGCTAAATTCGATAAATTCAATAACTTGATACATCAAACATCATGGTATGTGTATGATTTCACTTCTATTGTATGTATACCTAGAACTACTAGTATTGTTAAAGTATTAGTATTGTTATTATTGTTAGATTCTTATTATTGATTTTTTTCATGTATACAGAGCCTAAACAATAGGACTAAATGAGGAGTTAACAAACTAAAAGAGAAATTAGTGATTCCATTTGTGGTTGAATTTGACCAATTTGGCAGGCGATAGGAAAATATCAAGCTATGTTTGCCAGTAACATAGGTGTTCTTACAAGGCGTAGGATTGATTTTATTGAGGATGATTGGAAAGTAGTATCTGAAGATGAGAAAGACGCATTATGGTTGGACATAAAGGTATCAAATCATAACTTATAAGAATTTTGTTTCATAAAGGTATCAGAGTTTGTTAAACTAATATTTAATTATATATGTAACAACATTTACAGGAACATCATTTTATCAAAGATGATTTTGCGAAGAAACAAACGCTTCATCATTGCAATGGGGCTTTTAAGAGATTCAGGGCCAAGTTAAGAATGTATATGGTTTAAAGCAAGCTTCCTTGTGAAGAAGTGCAAGATTACAGTTTCATAACTGCAGCAAAATGGAGACAATTTTGTGAACTTGAAGATACACCAACAAAAAGGGTTAGTGTTATTCATTTGCTTTTAAACATGTATGGAATTACATTTTTAAATTGATGAAAACTAATGTACTTTTTAATCCCATGCAAATTGTAAAGGAATTACGAGAAAAAGGCAGATTAAACGCCTTGAAACAACTAAAAGATAATTACGCCCGTGTAGATCGTTCAGGTTATCGAGGCCATAAAGAAAAATGGGAGTTGGAGAAAAATGATCCTGAAAAGTGTACCGTATACCACGATATCTCCAATCCTGATGCAAAGAATTATGTACTGGGAAGGAAGAAGCGAACGAAAGAAACGAAGAGGCCAATAATTCCAAATACGAATGTGTCCCTTGTAGATATAATTGTAATATACTTTAATTTGTATTTATAGCCTTATTAACCTAGATTTGTTTTATAACCGATTAATTTTCTTGCTTTGTTCCAGGTTAAGACAGATAAACAAGGTGATGATGCCTTGTTAGTTAATGTGGGGAAAGAACATGGCAGTAGAACCAGAGATGTTAGTAGCACGCTAGGATATAGCAAATTTGGTAAGCAACAAAAGGGAGACCAATTCATAACAATGGAAAAGGTACATGAATTTGTGGTTAATGAGGTGGGAAGGGTGGTGGTGGAAAGAGAAAAAACTGGAACACATGAAACTTCACATGAAACTTCACATGAAACAGCTACAACACCCGAACATCATGACCTGACAGAACATCACGACACGACAGGAAATATGAAACTAGTAGATGAACAAGTCAACGAACCGGTAGACGCACTGGAAGTCTTACAGGTAGACGAACTGGAACAGGTAAACAAAAAGGTGGTGTTGAATGACAAGTTTGTTGAGAGAAAACGGGGAATGAAAGATCACCCAGTTGTGGAGAAACAAGTGGAGATCCAGCAAATAGAGGATGAACAAGATAGAGTGGTGAAAAAATAGAAAGTGGATGCACTAGGCATGCGAAAAGAAGTGATTCATGAACCAAGGGTTCAAGAGCAAAGGGTCAAGAACCCACCATTTGCAGACTTGCAAAACATAAAGGTAACTGATCTTCTTTTATTTCAAAAGCTAAATGGATACTTCAATACACATTTAAACTATTAACTACTCTACAATTTATATTTCTTGTTTTTAATGTTTACAGGACGAAGTTGAAATCTTGTTATTTAACCCACATCGTATAGAGACTCTTGTATGTGCTCAGGGTACACTATATCCAACCAACGAATTTACTCAAGTAAATGGGGAAAAAGTTGTTCCTTTTTACATGAAGGTGAAAATAAACAACTTTACTAAGGACTACACATCTTTGAGGCTTCCAATACTGGTCAAAGACTTGTTAAAAAATACAGTGAAGGAGGTTTTAAGTGATGTGGTTGGAAGTTTTGTACAATGGCCTCTCATGAAAATGACTCGCATCACCAAGGTACGTGTACTGTAATGCTTACTTACCCGTTCCTTGTGTTAATCTAAGTATTCTAATTTATATCTTCATTCAAGAAATGGAGGCATATGTAAATGACAACAGTGCCCAGAAAAAACAGTACACAATTAAAGGGGTGACACCACAAAGACTAATGGATTTGCAACAAAAACAGGTTATTAATGTTTATATTCCGAATAATTTTTTTCATGTAATACTCTGTCAATATTTGGATACTCTGAATACTTGTATAATTCTTACTATATATATTTATATTTCATGTTTGTTACTTGATAGGTGAAGACATATATCGTTTTGTTCCACCCCACGATTTCAGAACCTACACCGTGTGCTAGGGGGCATATGCATCCAACCGATGAGACTACCTTGATACATGGAAAGCATGTGGTTCCGTGCTATATGAAGGTGTCTATAGAGTATGTTTTGCCTCGATTTGAATCTACATTGCTTCAAATACCAGATAAAAATCTTGAGTATAATATACTAAAAGAGGCTATTGGGGCTATGATACGATGGCCTCTCTTGAAACTTCATCCGTCAGATAAAAACAAGGTACATGTATAATTGCTTATATAATTTCTTGTATTGGTAAACTGCATTTAAGTGTTATATCTAATTTTTCCTCATTTGTTATCAGGAGAGTGCAATGAAATCAAAGAGGGTTGGATTATAAAATAGAATAGATAAAAGCTGTGTAGCTATTGGTACTGGTAGTAAGCAGGTATATATATGCTCATCAAATTTAAGTTACATAATCATACGTATATACGTATATAATTATATAATTTAAGTTATCTGATGTGGTGTTGCAGTTGCATCCACGTAACAAAGGAGATTCTGGAATGTAACAAAAAAAGAGAGAACAATTGTATAGTAAGCTGATTTTAATGGAACATCTCCTACCCAACAGATCATGTGTACAAGCTGCGTATACTAGATGGATGAGTCGAGAAGATCCTACCGCCGGTTTCACTCTTAATGCAACCCCAAGAGTTTTTGGCGTACCCAATGAGTGCGTAAGTACGATTGATGCTGATGACATCATCACACTTTGGACAAGGGGTTGCCTGGATTGCAGCATCATTTTTTCCTTCATGTTGTAAGTGTATTTTTCAATTCATATGCACGTTTGACTATAGTTTTCAGGTTTTGAGCTGACATGTTATTATTTTTATTTTTTTTCGCATATTAGGGGTCTACACCCTTTTATAAAAGTAGCTTTTACTGAACCATATGGGTTAATGAACCCTTATTTAATACAAGGATCATTGATCAAATCAGACTAAAATGGTGTAATAAAGTACTTAAGGACCGCCTTCAACTCTACTCAACAGTCTTTCTTCGCACCATATAATCAGAAGTATGTAAGCATTCCTTATATATTATTGCTTACAAAAATGTTATCGTCTAACGAGTGTATTTTAATTTGCCAGTGGCCATTGGGTGTTGGTTTTTGTATGTCACACTTAGTACAAAGGAATTTTACTTGATTCAGTAAATAGGAATCAAAAGAAGACGAAAGATGATTATCTGATCACAGACTGTATAACACAGTAAGACTTATTTCTAAAGTAATAATAGTTGTTAATTTAAATCTTGATTACATTTACATTATGTCACATTTTTATTTGTCTAATATTGAATAGGGCTTGAGGTCCTTTGTAATGGAATGTAGTTAAGGTTAGTCATCCTAGCTGTCTACAAACAGTCCTCCAAGTTGTTCATCCATGTTTTCATGTTCATGTTAATGTTACGTGTTACATGTTAAATTAATACATGTGTATAAACGTGTGGTTATAATGCAGTGCAATCAACAACCCGACAGTTGGGAATGTGGATATTATGTGCTCACTTGGATGCATTCGATAGTAAGTAGTCCTATGAAAAAGGAAGTTATTAATATTGACGAAGTAAGTATTTTAAGTTATGAATTATTAAATTTTATCTTTAGGTATATGTTACAAAAAGATTATAGTTTATATGTATATGTATATATGTACATATGTATATTTATATACATATTCAAAATTTACAGCTTTCATGGGATGAACGTTGTCTATCTACAATCGATCTCGACAATATTATGGAAAAATGGCATTTGTGGTCTCCTTTTTGATGTCTGGTATGTGTAACCTTTGTGTGATATGATATTGCGTGTCAACGGTCTTGGAGATTTGGTATTATTGTTAAAGTCCATATATTCATGCATGTTCAAAATACTTTTCTTTCAAAACAGGTAAACCAAATCAACAAATTTTTTGAAGAGCAGGTGGATTTTCTGAGCTGCAAGATGCTTTGCTTTGAAATGGAGTATATAAAAATAAACTCTAGGCAGCTTTGATTTGATTTGAACGGAAAATAAACTGCAGGCTGCAGTCTGCAGGCTGCTTTGCTTTAGAGCAGATGGATTTTTTAGTATATTGTAGTATAGGGTAGTATATTGTAGTATAGGGTGGTGATCTATTTGTTTATTGTTACAGGTTTGAAAGTTTAATAACTAGATGATTTAGATTTTTGACTTTTTTCATTTGTAAATGCTATGAAGATAAATTTTTATGTATATTTGAGTTTTCTTTATTAATAAAATTAATTATTGTTTTATTCTTGTTGATCTATTACATTTACCAATTATGCAATTCAACACGTCTACTAGCGTAACCAATTCAACACGTCTAATTGCTTTTTAAATTTTTGTTATAATACAACACGTCTAGTTGCAGAAGTCTGTTATATTTGGTGGCAATTTGAAATATTTAATTTTTAAATTTTTAGATTTTTAAATATTTTAAAATTTTTGGAGGGTTTATAAAAATATCCCGGAACACGTCTAATTGCAAATAGATGAACACGTCTTGCAACTACATGAACACGTCTAATTGCAACTAGATGAACACGTCTAATTGCATCTAGATGAACACGTCTAATAGTGACTAACGGAATATACAGGAACACGTCTAATAGTAACTAACGGAACACCTTTAATTGCAACTAACGGAACACGCTAATTGAAACTAACGGAACACGTCTAATTGTAGATAACAGAACACATCTAAATGACATAAACGGAATAGCCTAATCTAACGATTTGACAACACGTCTAATTATTAGTTTTTTGAGCGGTTCCTTGAACCGCACTATATGAGTACACTCAATTGGAGCCGTCACATGTAGACGTGTTGTTCAACACGTCTAAAAGGCTTTTTCTACACGTCTAAAAGAGCCGGAATGCAGTAGTGTTAGCTGATGAATTACAAAAGCACTACTTTTGAAAGATAATACATTCACATATAGAAAAGGAGATAGTAATATAATGTAGGACATGAGATAATACCTTCTTTGGCATCCTCCTTTGAGTAATCAGAAAAAAATCAAAAGAAAGTTGGACACAAAACGCAGTACCATAGCCAAATTCATCTAAGAAAATGCAAATCTATAAAGCATACATACATATACATACTATAAAGAATACATGAAGATTTATCACCTCTAAACCATCCAACATTTCCTTAAAATTTATCATCAGTGAAACGCATATTATTAAAGCCATTTATAGGTTTCTGTACACATATGTAAATCTAGTAATTAACATAAACATAAATAAGTACTGACCTGGAGAATAGATACATATCTAACCGTAGCAAAAGATGCAGAAAGAAACTCACGTTAAGGAACCCGAATCGATTAATAAATTTTAGTAATTGTTGAATTCAAATTCAATTTTAAAGAAGAAAAAAAACACGGTAAAAAAGGCAATTGGAGAAATGTGACAATGATTTTGTAGATCTAGGTGTGATTAGACCAAATATATTAAAGACAATTGAAATTAGAAAATAATGAAATATAGTAATAAGCATGAGAGAATATATATATATATATATATATATATATATATATATATATATATATATATATATATATATATATATATATATATATATATATATATATTTTTTTTTTTTTTTTTTTTTTTTTTTTTTTTGGAAGTGAAAAATTTAATGAGTAAAAACTAAAAAGTTAAAGCATTAAATACAAGGGTTAAAGCCAAAAATACGCTACAAACTTACACAAATGTACCGATGTCGCCCACAAACTCATTTCCGCCCTACTGTCGCCTACAAACTTATAAAAAATGTGCTAATATAAACAAAATACTTTTTTTAACGGTCAATCAAAATGGTTGATTACGTGGCTTCTAAGTAGTCATGACACGTCGGTGATACATCGAAACAGAAACTGAAAGTATATGGGCGATATCGTAACACAACTGAAAGTATATGGGCTACATCGGGACATATAAAATGAATAAAAAAAGTTAAATAATTAACTTTACCGGTTCAGCAGGTAACCGGTAACGAAATATTAACATCAGTACATTTTTATAAGTTTGTAGGCGACAGTAGGACGGAAATGGGTTTGAGGGCGACATCGGTACATTTGTGTAAATTTGTAGCCTATTTTTGGCTTTAACCCTAAATACAAGTAAGGAAACTTTTTTTATTTATATTAATAATTTAAATAGTACATCACTAAATTAAAGATTATAACTTTTAAAAACTTATGTTACTATCGTTTAAAGCATATCATAACATCATCATTTTAATCTTTATAAGATAGTATAGATATGTAGTATATATATATATATATATATATATATATATATATATATATATATATATATATATATATATATATATATATATATTGAGTCATAATGTACAATTGACTATATTCAATTATAAAAATGTTTGCTTTAAAAAAAATTCATTAACATAATATCAACATATCGATTGCTCCCAAATATAAATAAACATTTTAACAACTAAAGAGCCTTTTTCTTTATGTTTATGTTTTTTAGTATGGCGTTAGTTCTCGTTTTTTTTTCTTTATGTGTATTTCATGACATTAGTTGTCGCTTTTTTAAGTAAGTTATATTATACGTTAGGACATAAGGGCCTTTTTTTTCACTTCATTCGGAGTACTTAAATCTTCGGGACCAGCCCTGATTTCGACATACATAGTCTTGTTTTGTCTTGTTTATAACAGGATCTTACATTCGAAAGTTGTAAGCAATCTATGTAACTCCAAAATATGAAATATCATGATCCCTTTAAAAATGAATAAGCTATTTAAACATTGTAATAAAATAACAGGACACTGAATCTGTATTTATTGAATAACATAGATCATCTTCTATTACTTTAACACTTCTTTTGAGCATATATGCATGCCTGTCATAGAAGTTCTTATTTTCAGCATGTTTTTTCAAATCTAGATACACAATACTTCACACAATTTACTAGTCTATTTTAACATCAAACTGTATACATATCTGTAAATAGTCGTGGCTTAGCAATGGCTACGAGTGGCACTTTTAAGGAAAGGTCATCATGACTTTCCACAAGCTCAATCATCCCTGAACTATTATTAGGAACCGCCCATGTGAACCCTTGAAGCAATCTAGCTAGCAACATTATAGTGATGGTCGAACCCAACACGACTCCAGGACAACCACGTTTACCAGTACTAAATGAAAGAATCCTCAGTGAATTATCCGAAAGATTCACAACTTGGTTTCCATAGTCCCCAGTTAAATGACGTTCCGGATCAAACTCCATTGGGTTTGTCCATACGTCTTGATTGCGTCCTAGGCCAAGTCGACTAAGCAACACATGACTACCCTTAGGTATGAAGTAACCGGAAATGGTAGTGTCCGTTATAGCAACATGGGGTGGATTGAAAGGAACAAAAGGATGCAACCTAAAGGATTCTTTGACACACGCTTTTATGTAGTTTAGTTGGGGTATGTCCCGCTCTTCAACCAGTCGCTCACCGCCTACCACGTTGTCCAGCTCTTCGACGGCTCTTTTTAGTATCTCGGGTTTATTGAGCATCTCTGCCATCACCCATTCTACCGCATTAGAGGGATTATCAATCGTTGCAAGCATTAGATCCTGGATTTAAGAAAAACATAAATACAACAGTCGGTAAGTAAGTGCATGTGTAAATTCAAAAAAATGTAAACACTTCATATAGTTTGTAGAAATTTAATACACCTCGAGTCCCAACACTATAAGAAAAATAAGCTTTAGTGACAAAAATAGTTGGCCACTTCTTATCATTATATATCGGTCACAAAATATTATTAGATAGCAAAATACTAAAGTTGGTTACTATAGTGACAATTTTTTTGGTCACTAATATCGTATAATGACCAAAATTCGTTAACGACTTTTTTAATGGTAACTAAATAGTACAGTATTATTAGTGATCAAATAAAAAGTCCTCACGAAAAGGTTGTCATAAATAACCATTTTTCTTGTAGTACAAATTAATAGTCCTGCTTTGACTTTATTTCTTTATCTTTACTTTAAATAATTGTTTGTGTTATATAATACTTGATAAAAAAATATATGAATAAATTAAGTTTTATATATGATTTCATTTTATATATAACTTTTATCAAGTATTATATAACACAAAAGAAGTTACTTCGTATTTAAAATCAAATTTAAGAAAATAAAGTTATGACTATTAATTTGGAACGGAGAGAGCCAGTAGTTTATTGGAGTAACAGCAAATATAATATAATGTACGCTTAGGATTTGTAATTCTTACTATAATCTGGGCTTTGATCTCTTCGGTAGTAAGCTTAGGATTATCATGTTTCACAAGAACATCAAGCAAATCATTTTCTACATTTCGAACACCATTGTTCCACATTTGGATGCGTTCATCAACCAAATGATCTTGAAACTTTCGAACATCACGAACGGCAGCCCTTATAATCTTTTCGTGCCCATCTAAATCGATCTTTCCTCTCAACCATGGAAAGTAATCAGAGATGCTGAATCCATAAAGATATTTAAGGATGGTCATAATAGATTCGACATGTTCATTTTCCTCCTTACCCGGCCCTCCATCTTCTAATCCTTTACCAAAGAATCTTGTTCCAAAAATCATATTCCTGATTATGTTTCCACAATAATGTTGACTCACCATTCGAATATTTATTAATCCATCTCGATTAGTTAAGGTACTATCTTTCGACCGTATTTGATTGTATATGTACCTAAGCAAGTAAACATTCAATGGTTAGATTGCACTTCTCGCGCAACTTAAAATGTATAAAAATCATGCGGATTCAGAAAAGAAAAAAAAAGTTATGAGGCCTAAAAAATTCTAAAAAATTTTAAAGTTAAAATACTTGCATAAAACATCGATCATCAAAACGTTAGAATCAATATAATAGCTTAAGACGGGGGATATTATACTGTTTATAATTATAATGTTTGCACAAAATAATAGATAACAACTTCACATTTTTAGTTACACTAAACTTTATATCGAAGTAGATTTTAAAAATTTTGATCGTCGAGATAACTGACCCTGGCTCCCTGTCAGCTATATGTTGAATCCGCCCGTGCATGTAATCAACCTTTTTTTTTTTTTTTTTTTTTACTAATTCTTGTTATTTATTATTTACATATTACCCATATATTTTAAAACCTAAAAGTGGGTTACATATGCCCTATTAAGACTACTCACAACTATAACATTCTTCCTAACTCACTCCCACATCAACTTTCTCTCGAGACATCCTCACCACTTCCTCTCATCACATTTCCATTAACAAAACCCTACCAACCATATACCCCATAAAAATTAATCAAATAAATTAAAGTACAAGTGTTTATGGGGTGGGGTCAAGTTAACAATGCGCAAATAAATGAAGAGAGAGAAAGTTTTCATGCCGAATTATGCTATTTTAAGAAAACTTTGAGGTCGAAATGGGTGAGGGCTACTGAGGGCTAAAGGAATGCCAACGTCGCCCTGTGAATTTTGGTTTGAGGATAGGTGAGGGCTTATACCGTTAGGAGTGGTCTAAGTACACTTTCATCTTTTGGAAAACTGTACTCCTCCGTCTCATACCTACTGTTCAGTATTCTTTTTTGAGATGTTTCGAATTTACTGTCAACTTCCATAATCCATCCATAAACAGATAAAAGAAAGATATAAATTTCATTTATACCCTTAATGTATGTATGTATGTATGTATGACAAAGATATAGGTAAAAAATAATTGATAAAACTATAAAATGTAAGAAAGTACAATGATAATATTTCTAAAATTATATATTTTTATCTGTGGACAATTAATATGGAAGGGTGTATATACCTAAGCAAGTGATTTGCTTCTTCATCTCGTTTGGATTGTAGCCATTTGTGTATTGGTGACGAGAGGATACTTTGATTAAGAATTCTTCTCATCTTCCTCCATTGATCCCCATAAGGGGACATAATCGTTGCGCGATACCCATCACTTGTCAAACAAGCCGACAACATTTCAGGTCTTGAAGCAAAGTTTGTGTCTTGCTTTTTAAGGAACTCGCATGCAATATTTGGGGAGGAGACTACAATCACATTAGTTGATGGTCCTAGTCTGATACAAAGGATGTGGGTATTGAACTGGTCCATGAGCTTATGGATCCACTTGAAAATTGGCTGGTTTAGGAACATTTGAATGCTGCAACCGAAAAATGGTAAAGGAGTTGGACCAGGTGGTAATGGAGGGCGTAGCTTACTTGAATGTTTCCTTTTATAAAGACGTGTTAAGAATGTGAGTATGATCGTAATGGAGATGATTGCCTCAAGAGAAATCATTTTAAGATTGGTTGACATGTTGAGGGTAATGGAGGCTTGTGTAGAATCAAACTGATTACTTTGCATTCAAATTATATAAATCTATTTTATGGTGTAATACTATGAAGAAAAAGAACTTGAGAACCTCCTTTATATAGCATAATTTGGTGAACTTGTCGTTAATGCCAAAATTATACAGTACATAAAAAACATGAAAAACATGATAGAGCAATAAGATGTGATTTAATGACCATGTCGCTATATATACTAGGTTGTTTTTAGCCCGTGTGTTGCACCGATGTGTAAAAAACTGTGCAAAAAATTTAATTTACAGTTCATATTGGTATGTAAATAGTGATACTGAAAAAATAGAAAAAATATAAGAATTATTTAAGTGCTCGTGATGCGGAGAAATTTTAAAAAATGTGTGTTGCACGGTGGGTAAAATAATCGTGCAAAACTAATTGATTTTTTCAAACAATTGTTCTTTAAAGTTTAAGAGCCCGTGGTGTTGACAAATTTTAAAAGTTCTTTTGAGTTTAAGAGTCCGTGATGTTGACAAATTTTTAAAAGTGGTTTTGGATGTTATTAGTAAATTAATGTCTACAATCTTGACTTGATTGATTATACAATAACAACAAAAAACTTAATCCCACAAAAGTGGTGTATGAGGACGTAACATATAGACAATTCATCTCATATCCCAGAATAAAGAGAAGTTCTATGGATAGAGATAGGTTACGAATGAATCTCTGACCAATAAGTAGGTGGTGGGTATGTTGTACGTGTATGTGTTTGTTATTCTTGAATGATTAAGTACCATTAGATTGTGAGTTATATTTTGTAAATCTTGTTCTATTTGCACCATTTGATTCAAATGTAACTTTGAGACAAATAATGACACCTAAATCTCGACTTAACCTTGATTTTTGATTCAATATAGTATGTAAGTTGGGCATCAGGGATAAATAATAAGCGGTGATGATGAATACAAACCTTCACTGTGTATACGGAGTAACATTATAATTTATATAATCTATATATGTAAATATATATTTATAGGTATTTATTAAATTAAAATAATAATTAATTCAATTTATTAAGAAAATGACACTTAAGAAAAATTATTTGTTTTACGAATAGAATATGCACTTCAGTTACTCGTAGATATCCATTTGATCGATCTAAGGATATGATAAACTAAAAAGAGTCGTAGGTTATCTAGAGTATGTTATTCGATACGTGTGACGTTTTATATATAATTAATTAGGCCATTCGCATCACTCTGTCATTCACTTCGTGATGAAGCTCGCTATCCAGGACATGGATGGAATTCTTCCGTCTTTCATCGTTATTCATAACTTCGCCATTCTATAAGTCATAATATAACATAAACAATGGCAGAGTCTTGCTTTAATTTCTTGTATAATATGCAGTAAAACTTACGCATTATATTTATGTAATTGATATAGTAGGTCGAATTTCAGAAAGGTTGTCATGAATGGTGTATATATATATATATATATATATATATATATATATATATATATATATATATATATATATATATATATATATATATATATATATATATATGTATATATATATATATGGTTAATTACGCTTAATTACATCTTAATGACAAATTAATCATGATTAGGCATAACACATAAGTGTTAATCAACAACTTGTGATCTTAAAACTTATCTAGATATTCTTAAGATGATCACCAAGTACCAACACACTTAAACTAATGTCACTAGAACACTAATTACAATTAAAGATGACTTAGTGACAAAGTAAGGCTAAATGAAGAACAATGCTTTCAAATAAAGACTTGTAATCCTAAAATACACTTAGATACATTTAGGATTGTCACTAAGTCCCAACTAGAGATTGCTCTTCCCTTATACATGTGTTGGACATTAATATGTGCTCACACATTAATCATGCAATCTGATATATTGCAAGTAAGCTTACTAAAAGCTTAAACTATAGTGTTGTGCAAATATCTATATGATTGATTTTAGAATAACTATCTCTTGCTATGTGTGACTATTACTCGCTACTTGCTAATATGTCTAATACTCATCAATTTGCCAACTTGATTAATATGCTTGCTATTTGCTTACTGGTTAGAATACTAGGATTCAAGTAACTAGTCTACTCTAATAAATTAAGTGTAAAATGGTTCACAAAGGAATAATGGTCAATAATCTATTTGGTCTTGTCTAACTAACACATTGAGATTAGTTGTCAAAGTATGACTTAACATTGATGTCTTTACATACTTAATGTTTATTTTAGAAACACATCATTCAATTAATCTCCACTAAATCTTAAAATGCATATGACTTGTGATTAATTGGTACTAGGAAGTTAATGACATGATGACTAGTCTTTAGGATTGAACCAAATACATTAATGAGTCTAACTATGTCTTGACCAAAACTGAGATTACCCAAAATGTCAATCAAGACACTTCTCCAAGAATGTTGGGTTTACCACATTTGGAGTGTTATGTCATATTCACTCAATAAGATCAAATCTCATACACTTAATGCATATAGTACTTGTATAGGATATTGTTTTTCTTTTGCAGGTGCTAGAAGGAGTAAAGATTCCAAAATGTGATGTTCAAATCTGAGGCAAAAGGCTATACAACGGATACACAATTTTGAACTGGAGCACGCACGGTCGAACCACGATCGACCGTGTCTGCAACCGTGTGACAACAGCTATTTTTTGAATCTCACTATAAAAGGCAAGCATTGAAGAGCATTTGAAGGTGACCCTCTTGCATATTTAAAAAGCTTATTTCTAGAGATCACAAAGGCTCTAATTACTTCTCAAATGTGATCAAGCAAGAGAAGATTCTATGATCTTATAGATATAGAATTTGGTTGTTGTAAACTTACTAATCAAAATTGTTCATCTTGTGAGTTTACTTAGTGTAATTTATGTCCTAGTATTGTCTTAGGATCACCATTACAAATTGTATAAGTCTTGTAACTTCAATTAGTAGAAGCATAGGCTAGCTTAGTGATCTACTTCCTTAAAGGGACTTAGGAAGTTAATTAATCTTATTTGGAGATTAATACTTGTCCAAGGTGAAGACAAGTTGAGCTAGGTTGGAGTTGGTCTTTCAAAGGGATAGAAATATTAGGTTTGTTGTCTACCAAAGAAGTTGAAGACTTGTAAATCGGATCTCCACCGGGTTTGGAGAAAAGTGCTTAGTGAAGCAACAAATACCGATTAGTGTAATCGGGGAGTGGATTAAGGTGGATTAGTTAACATCCACCCGAACCACTATAAATCCTTGTGTTTATATTTTTTACATTACTTTAATTATCATTTTGAACATATACACCACACACATCAAGTTTGAGTTGAATTGGTTCATCATAGTTAATCAAATTTGGTGATCAATCAAAAAAGTGTTAAAAACGTATTAAGTAACTATTCACCCCCCGCTAGTTACTTACAATTGGTATCAGAGCGGTTGCTCAAATCATTGCTCTATAAACGTGTTTGAAAGTGTCAAAATTCGTTTTGTGCAAAAACTTGAGTCAACGATTCTTGGATCAACTCAAACTATGGGATACTTAGAAGAGTTGGTGAAAGAAGCACCAATCTTTGATAAAGTAGATATCGATGTGTGGAAATTAAGATTAGGCTTATCTCAAATGCAAGGATTACTACTTGTGGAGAATAATCAAAGTAGGAGACTTTGTTCCACAAGCAAGTTCAAGACTAGTGAAACCAACATTTCAAAACAATGAAGTTTTAAAACAATTTGATGCTATTTTACTACTTCATGAAGTTCTTCCTAATGAAGAAAGAATGAAGATAATTTCATGTGAAAGTGCAAAGGAATGTTAGGATTCACTATGCTCTCAAGAAGAAGAAAACTCTAGGAGTTTAAAGGGTAAAAGGGTAAGAGAGAATTTGAAGAAGTTTAGAGATTTTCAAGAAAAGGGTTTGGATGGAAATGAAGATTTTTGCCTCATGGGTTCTTGGAATGATTTAAATCAAGATGGTCAAAGTGAAGAAAAGGTTGAATCTTCCTTCAAAGAAGATGATGTCTCAAGCATGGATTGCAATGAGGTACATGTATTATATCCTTCTAATTATGAAGAGTTGTTAGATGATTACAAGACTATTAAATTTATATATGATAGTAGTCATGACAAAGTAAAACTTTTAGAAAAAGAATTACACAAAGTTAAGCAACTTAACAAAGTTCTAATTGATGAAAACAACACTTTGAAAAGAAAGCTTGAAAAGACGACTATTTACGATTCATCAAAAGATAGACTTGAAATGAATTTGTGTCACGACTCTAGCAAATACAAATCATGTAATCAACGTCCATTGTCTATTATTAGGAGAATTGAGAAAATGAGAAAAAATGGGCCAAACTAGCAATTCAATGGAAGGGATAAGTCAAGGATTGGGTAACCTTATAATCAATCAAAATCAATGATCAAAATGCTAATAATAATAATCTTTTCAAAAGACTTTGAATTAATGAAAGATTTTTCATACAAATGTAAAATTGTTTTTGAAAATGATTTTAAAAGGATTGTTGAAGGAAGTCTACTTGTATTAGGATTGTGTGTTTGAATGAAACTATGAATTGTATGCTAAATACAATATTGATGCGTTATGTGTATACTATGTGTATAATTGAATATATATATATATATATATATATATATATATATATATATATATATATATATATATATATATATATATATATAGGAAAAGAAAACATCGGAAGGATGTAATCATTCAATGTTAGGAAAAGAAAACTTGTCCTCAAGTATTCTATAGAACCTAAGAATCGTCAAAACGAGCTCAAGAGAAGAAGAAGTGGAGAAATTTATGATCAGGAGATCCACGGCTGCATCACAGCTGACCGCAGACTCGACCGCAGAATCCTGTTTTAAACGTCTGGAAATTTCTCCCACGGCTAACACCACGGTCGACCGTGCTTCGACCGTGCGTGGTCTGATTCTGTTTTAAATCTAATAAAACCCTCACCTTTCATCTCATTCAAACTCACTTCAAAACAAATCCACTCTGTACGGCTTAGGATATCGACCGCACAAAGAAGAACACGCATTCCTTCCATCTCAAGTCCTACTTTCAGTATGATTAATCCTTGATTTCCTAACATTCAATTGTGTTTGTTGAAATATCCCGTTCATATTGATTATAAACGTTCCATATTAAATGATTTCGTCGCGAGGTTTTGACCTCTATATGAGACATTTTTCAAATACTGCATTCATTTTTAAAACAAGCATAACCTTTATTTTATCGATAAAGGTTTTAAAAAAACATTACGTAGATTATCAAATAATGATAATCTAAAATATACTGTTTACACACGACCATTACATAATGGTTTACAATAAGAATATATTACATCAAAAATAAGTTTCTTGAATGCAATTTTTACACAATATCATACAAGCATGGACTCCAAATCTTGTCCTTATTTTAGT
Organism: Rutidosis leptorrhynchoides; assembly: GCF_046630445.1. Lineage (NCBI taxonomy): Eukaryota > Viridiplantae > Streptophyta > Magnoliopsida > Asterales > Asteraceae > Rutidosis > Rutidosis leptorrhynchoides. The sequence continues at coordinate 267,368,183 of NC_092339.1, forward strand.
ATGCAACAGCGAAAGCTCTTAATAATCACCTGAGAATAAACATGCTTAAAACGTCAACAAAAATGTTGGTGAGTTATAGGTTTAACCTATATATTATCAAATCATAATAATAGACCACAAGATTTTATATTTCAATACATCCCATACATAGAGATAAAAATCATTCATACGGTGAACACCTGGCAACCGACATTAACTAGATGCATATAGAATATCCTCATCATTCCGGGACACCCATCGGACATGATAATTTTGAAGTACTAAAGCATTCCAAATTCCAGAATGGGGCTTGTTGGGCCCGATAGATCTATCTTTAGGATTCGCGTCAATTTGGGGGTCTGTTCCCAAATTCTTAGGCTACCAAGCTAAAAAGGGGAATATTCGGCTTCGATCATTCACCCATATAAAGTTATTTCATTTACTTGTGTCTATTTCGTAAAACATTTATAAAATTGCATGTATTCTCATCCCAAAATATTAGATTTTAAAAGTGGGACTATAACTCACTTTCACAGATTTTTACTTCGTCGGGAAGTAAGACTTGGCCACTGGTCGATTCACGAACCTATAACAAATATGTACATATATATCAAAGTATGTTCAAAATATATTTACAATATTTTTAATACGTTTTACTGTTTTAAGTTTATTAAGTCAGTTGTCCTCGTTAGTAACCTACAACTAGTTGTCTATAGTTAGATGTACAGAAATAAATCGATATATATTATCTTGAATCAATCCACGACCCAGTGTATACACGTCTCAGGCTAGATCACAACTCAAAGTATATATATTTTTGGAATCAACCTCAACCCTGTATAGCTAACCCCAACATTACTGCATATAGAGTGTCTATGGTTGTTCCAAATAACATATATAGATGGGTCGATATGATATGTCAAAACATTTGCATACGTGTCTATGGTATCTCAAGATTACATAATATATTAGAATACATGTATAATACAATATAAGTTAGCTAGGATATGATTAATATAGATTTGTTACCAATTTTCACGTAGCTACAACAAGCAAAAATATACAATCTTGTTTTACCCATAACTTCTTCGTTTTAAATCCGTTTTGAGTGTTTCAAATTGCTATGGTTTCATATTGAACTTAAGTTTATGAATCTAAACAGAAAAAGTATAAGTTTATAGCCATAAATACAGGTTACAAGTCATTTTTGTAAAGGTAGTCATTTCAGTCGAAAGAACGACGTCTAGATGACCATTTTGGAAAACATACTTCCACTATGAGTTTAACCATGATTTTTGGATATAGTTTCATGTTTATAAGAAAAATAATTGTCTTAGAAGAACAACTTTTAAATCAAAGTTTATCATAGTTTTTAATTAACTAACCCAAAATAGCCCGCGGTGTTACTACGACGGCGTATATCCGGTTTTACGGTGTTTTTCGTGTTTTCCGGTTTTAAATCATTAAGTTAGCATATTATATAGATATAGAACATGTGTTTAGTTGATTTTAAAAGTCAAGTTAGAAGGATTAACTTTATTTGCGAACAAGTTTAGAATTAACTAAACTATGTTCTAGTGATTACAAGTTTAAATCTTCGAATAAAATAGTTTTATATGTATGAATCGAATGATGTTATGAACATCATTACTACCTTAATTTTAGTAGGTAAACCTACTAGAAATGAGAAAAATAGATCTAGCTTCAAAGGATCCTTGGATGGCTTGAAAGTTCTTGAAGCAGAATCATAACATGAAAACAAGTTCAAGTAAGGTTTCCACTCGAAATAAGATTGTTATAGTTATAGAAATTGAATCAAAGTTTGAATATGAGTATTACCTTGTATTAGAAAGATATCTTACTGTAAATAAAAAAGATTTCTTGAGGATGGATGATCACTTTACAAGATTGGAAGTAAGCTAGCAAACTTGGAAGTATTCTTGATTTTATGAAACTAGAACTTATAGAATTTATGAAGAACACTTAGAACTTGAAGATAGAACTTAAGTGAGATCAATTAGATGAATAAAATTGAAGAATGAAAGTGTTTGTTGGTGTTTTTGGTCGTTGGTATATGGATTAGATATAAAGGATGTGTAATTTTGTTTACATGTTAATAAGTCATGAATGATTACTAATATTTTTGTAATTTTATGAGATATTTCATGCTAGTTGCCAAATGATGGTTCTCACATGTGTTAGGTGACTCACATGGGCTGCTAAGAGCTGATCATTAGAGTGTATATACCAATAGTACATACATCTAAAAGCTGTGTATTGTACGAGTACGAATACGGGTGCATACGAGTAGAATTGTTGATGAAACCGAACGAGGATGTAATTGTAAGAATTTTTGTTAAGTACAAGTATTTTGATAATTGTCTTGAAGTCTTTCAAAATTGTATGAATACATATTAAAACACTAGATGTATATACATTTTAACTGAGTCGTTAAGTCATCGTTAGTCGTTACTTGTAAATGTTGTTTTGAAACCTTTAGGTTAACGATCTTGTTAAATGTTGTTAACCCATTGTTTATTATATCTAAAGAGATGTTAGATTATTACATTATCATGATATTATGATATATTAATATATCTTAGTATGATATATATACAGTTAAATGTTGTTACAACGATAATCGTTACATATATGTCTCATTTCGAAATCATTAAGTTAATAGTCTTGTTTTTACATATGTAGTTCATTATTAATATACTTAATGATATGTTTACTTATCATAATACCATGTTAACTATATATATATATATATCTATATATATGACATTATATAGTTTTTTTTTACAAGTTTTAACGTTCGTGAATCACCGGTCAACTTGGGTGGTCAATTATCTATATAAAACCTATTTCAATTAATCAAGTCTTAACAAGTTTGATTGCTTAACATGTTGGAAACACTTAATCATATAAATACCAATTTCATTTAATATATATAAACATGGAAAAGTTCGGGTCACTACAGTACCTACCCGTTAAATAAATTTCGTCCCTAAATTTTAAGCAGTTGGAGGTGTTGACGTATCTTCTAGAAATAAGTGCGGGTATTTCTTCTTCATCTGATCTTCTCATTCCCAGGTGAACTCGGGTCCTCTGTGAGCATTCCATCGAACTTTAACAATTGGTATCTTGTTTTGCTTAAGTCTTTTAACCTCACGATCCATTATTTCGACGGGTTCTTCGACGAATTGAAGTTTTTCTTTGATTTGGATTTCGTCTAACGGAATAGTGAGATCCTCTTTAGAAAAACATTTCTTCAAATTTAAGACGTGGAATGTGTTATGTACAGCCGCGAGTTGTTGTGGTAATTCAAGTCGGTAAGCTACTGGTCCGACACGATCAATAATCTTGAATGGTCCTATATACCTTGGATTTAATTTCCCTCGTTTACCAAATCGAACAACGCCTTTTCAAGGTGCAACCTTAAGCATTACCATCTCTCCAATTTCAAATTCTATATCTTTTCTTTTAATGTCGGTGTAGCTCTTTTGTCGACTTTGGGCGGTTTTCAACCGTTGTTGAATTTGGATGATCTTCTCGGTAGTTTCTTGTATTATCTCCAGACCCGTAATCTGTCTATCCCCCACTTCACTCCAAAAAATCGGAGACCTGCACTTTCTACCATAAAGTGCTTCAAACGACGCCATCTCAATGCTTGAATGGTAGCTGTTGTTGTAGGAAAATTCTGCTAACGGTAGATGTCGATCCCAACTGTTTCCGAAATCAATAACACATGCTCGTAGCATGTCTTCAAGCGTTTGTATCGTCCTTTCGCTCTGTCCATCAGTTTGTGGATGATAGGCAGTACTCATGTCTAGACGAGTTCCTAATGCTTGCTGTAATGTCTGTCAGAATCTTGAAATAAATCTGCCATCCCTATCAGAGATAATAGAGATTGGTATTCTATGTCTGGAGACGACTTTCTTCAAATACAGTCGTGCTAACTTTTCTATCTTGTCATCTTCTCTTATTGGCAGGAAGTGTGCTGATTTGGTGAGACGATCAACTATTACCTAAATAGTATCAAAACCACTTGCAGTCCTTGGCAATTTAGTGATGAAATCCATGGAAATATTTTCCCATTTTCATTCCTGGATTTCGGGTTGTTGAAGTAGACCTGATGGTTTTTGATGCTCTGCTTTGACCTTAGAACACGTCAAACATTCTCCTACGTATTTAGCAACATCGGCTTTCATACCCGGCCACCAAAAATGTTTCTTGAGATCCTTGTACATCTTCCCCGTTCCAGGATGTATTGAGTATCTGGTTTTATGAGCTTCTCTAAGTACCATTTCTCTCATATCTCCAAATTTTTGTACACAAATTCTTTCAGTCCTATACCGGGTTCTGTCTTCCCGAATATTAAGATGCTTCTCCGATCCTTTGGGTATTTCATCCTTTAAATTTCCCTCTTTTAAAACTCCTTGTTGCGCCTCCTTTATTTGAGTAGTAAGGTTAATGTGAATCATTATATTCATAGCTTTTACTCAAATGGGTTTTCTGTCCTTTCTGCTCAAGGCGTCGGCTACCACATTTGCCTTCCCCGGGTGGTAACGAATCTCAAAGTCATAATCATTCAACAATTCAATCCACCTACGCTGCCTCATATTCAGTTGTTTCTGATTAAATATGTGTTGAAGACTTTTATGGTCGGTATATATAATACTTTTGACCCCTTATAAGTAGTGCCTCCAAGTCTTTAATGCAAAAATAACTGCGCCTAATTCCAAATCATGCGTCGTATAATTCTGCTCGTGAATCTTCAATTGTCTAGACGCATAAGCAATTACCTTCATTCGTTGCATTATTACACAACCGAGACCTTGCTTTGAGGCGTCAAAATATATCACAAAATCATCATTCCCTTCAGGTAATGACAATATAGGTGCCGTAGTTAACTTTTTCTTTAATAATTGAAACGCTTTCTCTTGTTCATCCTTCCATTCAAATTTCTTCCCTTTATGCGTTAATGCAGTCAAGGGTTTTGCTATTTTGGAAAAATCTTTGATGAATCTCTGTAATAACCAGCTAGCCCTAAAAATTGGCGTATGCGTTTCGAAGTTTTCGGGGTTTCCCACTTTTCAACGGTTTTAATCTTTGCTGGATCCACCTGAATACCTTCTTTGTTCACTATATGACCGAGGAATTGAACTTCTCCCAACCAAAATGCACACTTTGAAAACTTAGCGTACAGTTTTTTTTTCCTTAACAACTCTAGCACTTTTCTCAAATGTTCTTCGTACTCTTGGTCATTCTTTGAGTAAATAAGTATGTCATCGATGAAAACAATGACAAACTTGTCAAGGTATGGTCCACACACTCGGTTCATGAGGTCCATGAACACAGCTGGTGCGTTAGTCAACCAAACGACATAACCATAAACTCGTAATAACCGTAACGCGTCCTAAAAGTAGTCTTTGGAATATCATCCTCCTTCACCCGCATTTGATGATACCCAGAACGTAAATCAATCTTCGAATAAACCGACGAGCCTTGTATTTGATCAAATAAGTCATCGATTCTCGATAGTGGGTAGCGGTTCTTGATGGTAAGTTTGTTCAACTCTCGGTAGTCGATACACAACCTAAATGTACCATCCTTCTTCTTGACAAACAAAACAGGAGCTCCCCACGGTGATGTGCTTGGTCGAATGAAACCACGCTCTAAAAGTTCCTGCAACTGACTTTGTAATTCTTTCATTTCGCTGGGTGTGAGTCTGTATGGAGCACGAGCGATTGGTGCAGCTCTTGGTACAAGGTCTATTTGAAATTCAACGGATCGATGTGGGGGTAATCCCGGTAATTCTTTCAGAAATACATCGGAAAATTCTTTTGCGACGGGAACATCACTGATGTTCTTTTCTTCAGGTTTAACTTCCTCGATATGTGCTAGAATGACGTAACAACTTTTTCTTATTAGTTTTTGCGCCTTCAAACTACTAATAAGATTTAACTTCGCGTTGTTCTTTTCTCTGTACACCATTAAAGGTTTTCCCTTTTCACGCATAATGCGAATGCCATTTTTGTAACAAACGACCTCTGCTCTCACCTTTTTCAACCAGTCCATACCAATTATTACATCAAAACTCCCTAACTCGACTGGTATTAAATCAATTTTAAACGTTTCATCCCCCAGTCTAATTTCTCTATCTCGACATATATTATCTGCTGAAATTAATTTATCGTTTGCTAATTCGAGTAAGAATTTACTATTCAAAGGCGTCAATGGGCAACTTAACTTAGCACAAAAATCTCTACTCATATAGCTTCTATCCGCACCCGAATCAAATAAAACATAAGCAGATTTATTATCAATAAGAAACGTACCCGTAACAAGCTCCGGGTCTTCCTGCGCTTCTGCCGTGTTAATATTGAAAACTCTTCTGCGGCCCTGCCCATTAGTATTCCCCTGATTCGGGCAATTACTTCTAATGTGGCCCGGTTTTTCACATCCATAACAAACAAAGGCGGCATTACTTGTTTCGCCACTATTTGTTCCTTTAGTTCTGTTAAACTTTGGTCCGTAGACCTCATACTTTTTCACACCATGGCCAGTTCTTTTACACTTGGTGCAAAATTTCATGCAGAACCCATTCTGGTGGTACTCTTCACACCTTTGGCATTTTTGGTTTTTGTTTCCGTTGTTGTTATTGAGGTTGTTGTTGAGATTGTTATTGTTGTTGGAACGGTTGTTGTTGTTATTGTTGTTGGGACGTTTTTTGTAGTTATTGTTAGGATTGACGTTATTGTTGCGATTGTTGTTGTGGTTGTGGTTGTAATTGTTGTTGTTGTTGTTGTATTGGTGACCCTTGTCACTGATTTCTTCCCACTTCCTCTTGAGTTGTTTCGTGTTGGCTTCTTCGGTCGCCTGCTCTTTAATTCTTCCCTCAATCTGATTTATGAGTTTATGAGCCATTCTACTTGCCTTTTGTATGGAAGCGGGCTCGTGTGAACTCAAATCTTCTTGAATCCTTACTGGTAACCCTTTTACAAACGCGTCGATCTTCTCTTCTTCATCTTCGAACACTCCCCGACACAATGGGCACAACTCTGTGAATCGTCGTTCATATGTAGTAATGTCAAACCCTTGTATTCGTAACTCCATAAGTTCTACCTTGAGTTTATTGACTTTGTTTCTAGGACGGTACTGCTCGTTCATCAATTGCTTGAATGTCGACCACGGTAGTGCGTAAGCAGCATTTTGTCCTACCTGTTCAAGATAGGTGTTCCACCACGTTAACGCAGTACCTGTGAAGGTATGCGTAGCGTACTTAACTTTGTCCTCTTCAGTACACTTACTTATGGCAAACACCGATTCGACTTTCTCGGTCCACCGTTTCAATCCAATTGGTCCTTCGGTTCCATCAAATTTCAAAGGTTTGCAGGCAGTGAATTCTTTGTAGGAGCATCCTACACGATTTCTTGTGGAATTAGTTCCACTGATAGATCCAGAGTTATTGTTATTTTGCATTGCAGCCTGTACTGCGGCTATGTTTGCTGCAAGGAAAACACGGAAGTCTTCCTCGCTCATGTTCAAATTCTGACGAGTCGCCGGTGCCATTTCCTTCAAAAATAGCCAAAAGAATTGAGTTAATCATATAGAATTTAAGAGTAGTCAATAGTATCTCGTGGCATTATATGAACTTATTTATAAAAGCTTTTTCTTCATATTAGCATTTTATAGTTTATATTCGGGTAGTACCTACCCGTTAAGTTCATACTTACTAGCTACTATACAACTCAACTACTACGCTTCTATATGAAAAACTTATTACAATAATATTTCGCGTTCAAACTTTATACAAAATATTACAAACTTACAATACCGCTATTATACATATAGGATGAAATATAGCACATAATAACATTGCTACTCGGCAACTATAAATGCATTTCTAGTTAATACGCAAGTTGTTCAGCAAAATAAATAAAGACACGTAATTCATAAGTCCAGAAACAAGTCATGCATTCTGGTTTTACTAAGACGACTTCCCATCCTTGGTCTTGTGGAAAGTAACCGTTATGACCATTAGCTAGGCAGCATGTTGTAATGTCATCAAAAGGACGAGGGTTTCGTAATGCCCAACAGCCTCGTAGCAATCTAAAAACCTTGTTTCTTACCCCAAATACTGAGTCCGTTACTTGTGAGAATGTTTTATTTAAAAGTTGCAACCCAATGTTCTTTTTCTCAATTTGATGAGAAGCGAACATTATTAACCCGTAAGCATAACATGCTTCTTTATGTTGCATGTTAGAAGCTCTTTCTAAAGAACGGAGTCCTATGTTAGGATATGTTGAGTCAAAATAGGTTCGTAACCCGTAGCGTAAAATTGCATCTGGGTTTCCCGCACTAAATGCCTTAAAGAAAACTTGGCGTAACTTAAAGTCTCCCCAATGTGATATACCCCATCTTTCAAAGGAAAGTCTTTTATATACTAAGGCATGCCTGGAATGTCTTTCAAACGTTTGACAAACTAATTTTTTCGTAACTAATTGTGCTGATGAATTCTGCCTGACTCTAGACAAGATTTCATCAATCATATCTCCTGGTAGGTCTTCTAAAATTTTTGGTTGTCTATCCTTAACGTCCATTTTGTGTTTTTATACTGTAAAATAGACAAGGATTAGATTCGTAAAATATAATTAACAAACAATACAAACAATTTTTACATAGAACATAAAAGTACAAGCACACTACAATACATATAATACACAACATGATTACAACCATCTAATCTGAATCACTGGTTTCTTCTTCTTCGGACTTGGTTCGTTTTCCTAATTTTCTAGGGATATATGATGTTCCTCTGATACGAGCCGTCGTTTTTCACAATGGTTTAGAAAAACCTGGTGGTTTAGAGGTTCCCTGGTTATTGTTACAATTTAGGAAATACGGACGTTGCCGATACATATAAAGTTCATCGGGGTTGGAATCAGGTTTCTCTATTTTTATACCTTTTCCCTTATTATTTTCTTTTGCTTTATTAAATTGGGTCGAGATAATTTTTATAACATCATCGGAATCCTCATCGGGATCCGATTCATCGGAAAATTGGTAATCTTCCCAATAATTTGCTTCCTCGGCCGAAATACCATTGACCATTTTTAACTTTGGTCCGTTGGTTGAGGATTTTCTTTTATTTAAATGATTTACTATAGGTATCAATATTTCTTCCTTCGGAACTTCTTCTTCTTCTGGTTCTTCCGGTTCTTCCTCTTTCGGTTCCTCCTCTTCCGGTTCCTCTTCTTCCGGTTCCTCCTCTTCTGGTTCCTCCTCTTCCTGAATTTGTGAATCTTTCCAAATTATATTTGACTCTTCATTATTATTAAGTGAGTCGATGGGATTTGTACTAGTGGTAGACATCTATCACACAATATCAAACACATTAAGAGGTTAATATATCACATAATATTTGCATGTTAATAATATATAGTTTCCAACAAAAGTGTTAAGCAATCGTTTTTAAAGAAAACACGGTGGAAGTCCAGACTCACTAATATATCCTAACAAACTCGATAAGACACACTAATGTAATTTTCCGGTTCTCTAAGACCAACGCTCGGATACCAACTGAAATGTCCCGTTCATATTGATTATAAACGTTCCATATTAATTGATTTCGTCGCGAGGTTTTGACCTCTATATGAGACGTTTTTCAAAGACTATATTCATTTTTAAAACAAGCATAACCTTTATTTTATCGATAAAGGTTTTAAAAAAACATTACGTAGATTATCAAATAATGATAATCTAAAATATACTGTTTACACACGATCATTACATAATGGTTTACAATAAGAATATATTACATCAAAAATAAGTTTCTTGAATGGAGTTTTTACACAATATCATACAAGCATGGACTCCAAATCTTGTCCTTATTTTAGTATGCAACAGCGGAAGCTCTTAATAATCACCTGAGAATAAACATGCTTAAAACGTCAACAAAAATGTTGGTGAGTTATAGGTTTAACCTATATATTATCAAATCATAATAATAGACCACAAGATTTCATATTTCAATACATCCCATACATAGAGATAAAAATCATTCATACGGTGAACACCTGGTAACCGACATAAACAAGATGCATATAGAAAATCCCCATCATTTCGGGACACCCATCGGACATGATAATTTCGAAGTACTAAAGCATTCCAAATTCCAGAATGGGACTTGTTGGGCCCGATAGATCTATCTTTAGGATTCGCATCAATTTGGGGGTCTGTTCCCAAATTCTTAGGCTACCAAGCTAAAAAGGGGCATATTCAGCTTCGATCATTCACCCATATAAAGTAGTTTCATTTACTTGTGTCTATTTCGTAAAACATTTATAAAATTGCATGTATTCTCATCCCAAAATATTAGATTTTAAAAGTGGGACTATAACTCACTTTCACAGATTTTTACTTCGTCGGGAAGTAAGATTTGGCCACTGGTGGATTCACGAACCTATAACAAATATGTACATATATATATATCAAAGTATGTTCAAAATATATTTACAATATTTTTAATACATTTTACTGTTTTAAGTTTATTAAGTCAGCTGTCCTCGTTAGTAACCTACAACTAGTTGTCCATAGTTAGATGTACAGAAATAAATCGATATATATTATCTTGAATCAATCCACGACCCAGTGTATACACGTCTAAGGCTAGATCACAACTCAAAGTATATATATTTTTGGAATCAACTTCAACCCTGTATAGCTAACTCCAACATTACTGCATATAGAGTGTCTATGGTTGTTCCAAATAACATATATAGATGGGTCAATATGATATGTCAAAACATTTGCATACGTGTCTATGGTATCCCAAGATTACATAATATATTAGAATACATGTATAATACAATATAAGTTAGCTAGGATATGATTAATATAGATTTGTTACCAATCCGTTTTGAGTGTTTCAAATTGCTATGGTTTCATATTGAACATAAGTTTATGAATCTAAACAGAAAAAGTATAAGTTTATAGTTAGAAATACAGGTTACAAGTCATTTTTGTAAAGGTAGTCAATTCAGTCGAAAGAACGAAGTCTAGATGACCATTTTGGAAAACATACTTTCACTATGAGTTTAACCATGATTTTTGGATATAGTTTCATATTCATAAGAAAAATCATTTTCCCATAAGAACAACTTTTTAATCAAAGTTTATCATAGTTTTTAATTAACTAACCCAAAACAGCCCGCGGTGTTACTACGACGGCGTATATCAGGTTTTACGATTTTTTTCGTGTTTTTCGGTTTTAAATCATTAAGTTAGCATATCATATAGATATAGAACATGTGTTTAGTTGATTTTAAAAGTCAAGTTAGAAGGATTAACTTTATTTGCCAACAAGTTTAGAATTAACTAAACTATGTTCTAGTGATTACAAGTTTAAATCTTCGAATAAAATAGTTTTATATGTATGAATCGAATGATGTTATGAACATCATTACTACCTTAATTTTAGTAGGTAAACCTACTGAAAATGAGAAAAATAGATCTAGCTTCAAAGGATCCTTGGATGGCTTGAAAGTTCTTGAAGCAGAATCATGACACGAAAACAAGTTCAAGTAAGATTTCCACTCGAAATAAGATTGTTATAGTTATAGCAATTTAATCAAAGTTTGAATATGAGTATTACCTTATATTAGAAAGTTATCTTACTGTAAATAAGAAAGATTTCTTGAGGTTGGATGTTCACTTTACAAGATTGGAAGTAAGCTAGCAAACTTGGAAGTATTCTTGATTTTATGAAACTAGAACTTATAGAATTTATGAAGAACACTTAGAACTTGAAGATAGAACTTGAGAAAGATCAATTAGATGAATAAAATTGAAGAATGAAAGTGTTTGTAGGTGTTTTTGGTCGTTGATATATGGATTAGATATAAAGGATGTGTAATTTTGTTTACATGTTAATAAGTCATGAATGATTACTAATATTTTTGTAATTTTATGAGATATTTCATGTTAGTTGCCAAATGATGGTTCCCACATGTGTTAGGTGACTCACATGGGCTACTAAGAGCTGATCATTGGAGTGTATATACCAATAGTACATACATCTAAAAGATGTGTATTGTACGAGTACGAATACGGGTGCATACGAGTAGAATTGTTGATGAAACTGAACGAGGATGTAATTGTAAGCATTTTTGTTAAGTAAAAGTATTTTGATAAGTGTCTTGAAGTCTTTAAAAAGTGTATGAATACATATTAAAACACTACATGTATATACATTTTAACTGAGTCGTTAAGTCATCGTTAGTCGTTACATGTAAATGTTGTTTTGAAACCTTTAGGTTAACGATCTTGTTAAATGTTGTTAACCCATTGTTTATTATATCTAAAGAGATGTTAAATTATTACATTATCATGATATTATGATATATTAATATATCTTAGTATGATATATATACAGTAAAATGTTGTTACAACGATAATCGTTACATATATGTCTCGTTTCGAAATCATTAAGTTAGTAGTCTTGTTTTTACATATGTAGTTCATTGTTAATATACTTAATGATATGTTTACTTATCATAATACCATGTTAACTATATATATATCCATATATATGACATCATATAGTTTTTTTTTACAAGTTTTAATGTTCGTGAATCACCGGTCAACTTGGGTGGTCAATTGTCTATATAAAACGTACTTCAATTAATCAAGTCTTAACAAGTTTGATTGCTTAACATGTTGGAAACACTTAATCATATAAATAACAATTTCATTTAATATATATAAACATGGAATAGTTCGGGTCACTACATTTGTATAATGAACTAGTGTTATGAATAAATCCTAACTAGAATGTACCAAAACTCAAATTAATGCAAACAATCAAAATTGTTCTTGAGAACAACTTAGAAACAATTATAACGATGCCTATCTATGCACTAATTTAACTTTGGATAATTCTAGGGTTCATTATACATCTAGGTTAGATTTTTATAGAATCATTGTTCATATGATATAAATAACATTGTTGCATATTCAGTGTGATAATGTTAGATGTCAAAACATGTGTTGATGATGATCTTAAAAGTCTAGGACACATATGAACTTTGTGAAAATCCTAATCTAGTTGCAAACTCATTGGCACTAATGAAGAGTGAAAATGTGAAGAACATTAACATCAAAACATCTAAGCATTGATGATAATTAAAGTTTGCAAAACTTGTTGCCTACAATTGAATTATACATCCACTTTGAATTAATTTGAAGTATCATTGTGTAGATAATGGAAAGAGGAAAGGGAAAGAATGTTGAACCAAGAAGAAAGGATTCATACAATCCACCAACAGATTCAACAGAAAGAATTAATTACAACATTAAGTTTCTTTCTGACCGACATATTACTGAAGGAAGAAGAGTTGACTACAATCAAATGCTTGAACTCGTGAGACAACTCGAGACTCTTAAATGGGGAGCATTTCTCACTCTTGATGGTCCTATTTACCCATATCTTGTTCGAGAATTCTATGCAAACTTCAACTTTGTGAGTAATGAAGTCTTCTTCAATCTTCAAGGCACTAATTATCACTACTCCCTCAAGGACTTTGGGTGCATTCTCCAAGTTCCAGCAGACGGAGAAGAATTCTTTAGTCCACGTCATGAACTGACGTATCTTTCGAGCTTTATCTCCAACAAAACGGCATTAATAGATACACTGTGCAAAGAGAATGCTCCTCGTGCTGAAATTGAAAGATCTGGAATACTGGGAAGACATCTCTCCTCTGAGTATGAAGTTTGGAATAAAGTAATTGGCTACAACATCTACTGCAAATCAGGAAATCACTACTACATCCATGCCACTCGAATTGCTCTTATGTGGTGCTTGGAAAATGGTATCAAGGTGAATATAGCCTATCTGATGGCAATCAGAATGAGTGGAACCATCACTGAAACAACTCGAGGATTACCCTATGGAATGCATCTCAACAAATTATTCAGGCACCTCAAAATTTCAAGTGGTGACTCTCTTCCACTTACTCACAAATCGATCTTACCACCCAAGACCATAGGAGGATCAATTTCCAAATGAAGAAGAGCTACTGGTGAGGAAGGAACTAGCAGAGGAACTATTAAGATTTCAGACAGTGAAAATGAAGAAGGGAATGAATTGGTGAGAGACCTTGGGGTTAACGCTAAAATGGATAAAATCTATCAGACTCAAATCAAAAGTTTGAAGAAAGAATTAAAAGTGAAGAAATTGCTAAAAGGAGTGATCAGAAGCTTGACCTGTAGGTCAGGATATGAGGAAGATGATGATTTGAGAGATGAATTCTAATAAGCTCTTATGAAACTGCTCTATTGTTTCATGATTGAATGTTTAAGACAATAATGTTTAAGACAATAGTATGTATGTTTAATAAGTATTCATGTGTGTTTACTACATGCATTCAATTGATCATACGAAAAGTCCAAACAAAACTGTTAAAGTCACACACGGCTGAACTCACGGTCGACCGTAGGGTAAGCTGTAAATAGATTGACAAACTGTTTTGTCCTATTCTGCTCAATAGCTTCAAAAAATTAAATGAGAATTAACATGTCAATTAAAAGACTTTATTCATCTAACCTACCCCACTTATGAGTATTCAATCAAGTAAAGTTGTACCTAGTAAGCGTTTATAAAAACTAGTGCATTCAACTAAACTCATACCCATCATCACAATCCCTCAAAATTCATCACTTTCAATCAAGTCATGAGACCTATTCAGAAGGAAGAGAAGTGTCAATGTGACGACCCGGAAATTTCCGACCAAATTTAAACTTAATCTTTATATAGTTTCGACACGATAGGCAAAGTCTATTAAACCGAGTCTCAGAATATTTGAAATGTTTCATGAAATCAATTGACCTTCGACTGCTCTCGACGATTCATGAACAATTAATTGTAAATAGATATGTGTGTATGTATATATAAATAATAATTCAAAATATAATTTGACGTATTATATGTTGATTTTATTAAAAATTAATAAAATAAAAATAGGATATTATAATTATTATTATTTAAATATATCTCTATATATAAATAAAGTATATTAAAAATAAATATTAAATGATTGTAATACTCGTTTGATGTTTCGATTGATATTAAGCAAGTTAAATTCAAACTTATGTAATTTTAAAATAAACGGTGATACGAAAATGAGTTCTATAAAATTTAGGCTTATTAAAAATGTATTTAGGAACTATTTGTTAAGTTTTAACACTTTTTATATTTTACCCAGAATTGAGAGGGACAGTTGATGTAATTTTTATTTAACAGTTAATTACCGAATTTTATACCATAATGACTGAAATAAATAAATATAATTACTGTAAAAATTTGGGATTTTTGCGAATACTTTTATCCGTCACTGATTAACAACGGGGTACAAAATACTATCCCAATGAAACTGTCGGCAAGATATTAAATGAGGATGGTGCACGTTTCTTTTGCTGTATTCATTAATGATTCATTTGATTCATGAATCAGAATTACTGTATTCATTTTTGTCTTTCATATCCACTAACCAATTATATATATATATATATATATATATATATATATATATATATATATATATATATATTATGTACATGCCTAGAAAAAAATCATAAAACACAAACACTTTCATCAATTTATATTCTGAATTCATTTTATCCATTTCCGATTACATCACAACTTACAACATCAATGATATTTTTATTAAATCATTATATCAGTTTCATTCAATCTTACTGTTCGTGAGCTTCTTTTATAACAATAAATATCATTTTATCTTTTGATGATTCAATCTTCAAATCAAGCTCAAAAACATGATTCACATATCAATTTCTTCTTCTGCCTTCATCCACATCCACGATCAACCAAACCAATCTCTTTCCTTCTTTGCTATCCATCAACTTCCACCCATAACCACCAACAACCCGTCACCACTACGACCACCACACTTTCATTTAATCATCGACGAACACCCATTTAAAACCTCCACCTCCAGCATAGTTGCAACACCACCATAAACAATCATCACACGTCATGAACAGCTGCTATTCAGTTTTGATCGAAGACCACACCACTTGCTATTCGATTGTTACTAGTTGATACTGTTCGTTGTTCGATTCTTTAATTTGCAGCTGCCATCAAACCGTGTTGAAACTACTACTATTACTCATACGTCTCTTTAATACACCTATTGATTGACTCTGTACGATACAAATCCAACCCATAACTGAGTCAAAATTACTACTATTACTAACCGGACCCAAGAACATTTCTTTGACCCATTACCTACAAAGATTGTTGTTTTTTTCATGACTTCTGATCGATCCACCCAAACCCACATCACCACCTCATAATCACTAACAATGACTCTTCTTGATCACCGACTCGACACACTCTCCACCACTTAAAAACGCCACCACCTTACCTCACAAAACCCACCACCCTTGAAAAGCTATGAACAGTCGGATTCCACCACTCTTATCACCACACCACCATCATTTTCTGTTTTCTTTTCTGTTTTTGCCTGTTAGTAAACTCCGGCTAATGCAGTCCACATGTCTGGTACTATTCTTGCTACGCTACCATTATTTCTTGTTCAAACAATCACTTGAAATCATTGTTTACTGCTGCTACTACAGCCCTTGTACGTAAACTGCAGCTGCTATCTATTTCCTGTTTTAAATGATGACGTAAGATGGTAAATATTATCAATGATGATACGTATGTATAAGGTGTTGAATGTGTTATATTGATGATAGAATAAACATAAGATAATGATTCAAATAATGATGATGGTGAATGATTAAAAGAAAAAGATGATGTTTACGTTTTTCTTTCTTTATTTCAGTTCCTATGCGTTTGAAAGTAACAGACACAAACTTTACATTATAGACTTCTTAATTGATAAAAAGGGGTAACAATCGTTGGGCTTGGAATCAAATAAGTTGGGCTTAGAATCGAGTATGGGGCCGGATCAACTAGCGATATGGGATAGGAAAAACGCTGCTGTTATTACATAATGTTTCTAATTCTTTTGATAGTCATAATGATGATAGTTTGATGGTGATTAGATGTTGATGCCGTGAATGATAGTTATGATGATATTGATGAGAGGATAAAAGTTACGATCAGGTTAATGACTATGTGGTTAATCGTTCTATCTGAAAACGATGATGAGTTAGTGATGATAACGGTGATAACGATGAAAGTATGATAAATATAATAATAATACATGATGTTTATGAAACTATGATGATGATTACGAGTAATTGATAACGATGATGATGTTGATAATAATCTAAAGATGATTAAGATGATGCTCGGAGATAATGATAAAGATGTTGCTGTTATGAATTAGAAGAGGATGATTACAGATAAATTGGTACAGAGGAATGGTTGAGGGACGATTTGGGTGAGCGAGAGGTCTCGGGTTCGAGCCTGGGCTATGTCATAATTTTTTTTTAGGGAAACTTATTCTTTAAGGTATTATTATTATTATTATTATTATTATTATTATTATTATTATTATTATTATTATTATTATTATTATTATTATTATTATTATTATTATCATTATTATTATCATTACATATTATTATTATTATTATTATTATTATTATTATTATTATTATTATTATCATTAACATTAAAATTAACATTTTAATTAAAATTATTACTATCATTACTATTATTTTCATTAACATGATTTTTATATATAATTTTATTTACATTATTTTTATTATCATTATTATTATCATTAATATTATTATTATTACAATATTATTATTACTACAAACATAATAACACTATTTACATAAATATTTACATATAACAAATTTTGATTCAACAATATAATTATATAGATATATATATGTATTAGTATAACTATATGTATAAATATTAATATACAAATTAAATATATATAACCTTTGAAATAACAAATATGTTACTAAATTAAATAAGTAATATATATAAACTAGTTTGATTATTATTACTTGTTAATTATATGTGTTAATATATATACTTGATATAGGTTCGTGAATCCGAGGCCAACCCTGCACTTGTTCAGTATCGTTGTATGCATATTTTTACTACAAAGTATCGTATTGTGAGTTTCATTTGCTCCCTTTTTAAATGTTTTTGCAATATATATTTTTGGAATTGAGAATACATGCGCTGCTTTTATAAATGTTTTACGAAATAGACACAAGTAATCGGAACTACATTCTATGGTTGGATTATCGAATCGAATATGCCCCCTTTTAGTCTGGTAATCTAAGAATTAGGGAACAGACACCTAATTGACGCAAATCCTAAAGATATATCTATCGGGTCCAACGATCCCCATCCAAAGTACCGGATGCTTTAGTACTTCGAATTTATCATGTCCGAAGGGAGTCCCGGAATGATGGGGATATTCTATATGCATCTGGTTAAGCTCGATTACCAGGTGTTCACCATATGAATGATTTTTATCTCTATGCAGTTTGCGAAATGCCTGATATGAGAATGATGTTTATGAAAAACGAAATCTTGTGGTCTATTATATTATTAGAAATGATTGATTATGATAAACTAATGAACTCACCAACCTTTTGGTTGACACTTGAAAGCATGTTTATTCTCAAGTATGAAAGAAATCTTCCGCTGTGCATTTGCTCATTTTAAAGATATTACTTGGAGTCATTCATGACATATTTCAAAAGACGTTGCATTCGAGTCGTTGAGTTCATCAAGATTATTATTACGGCAATTATAGTTGGATATATTATGAAATGGTATGCATGCCGTCAACTTTCGATGTAATGAAAGTTTATCTTTTAAAAACGAATGCAATGTTTGTAAAATGTATCATATAGAGGTCAAGTACCTCGCGATGTAACCAAATGTAATGTATTCGTCCAGATAGATTAGGACGGGTCTTTACAGGTGGTATCAGAGCTGGTTTAAACTGTGTCGTCGGCTTAATCGTAGAGGGGGTTCTCACAGTGTTACCTGTGACGAAGCATTGACTCTTACTCCTCGCGGTCCGAATATGGTTGGCTTTGTCGAGAGACATGGCCGTAAAATCAGTGTCTCTGAGGTACGCACAGTGGTCACCAGGCGGTTAGCTGGGAAGGTACTGAGTGGGATGCGTCCCCACTATTTACAGGTGGTATCTGAGCGGTGGTCTTAGCGAACCAGGTCTTGCATTAGTGTGTCTAACTGATAGTTGTTAAGATGCATTAGTGAGTCTGGACTTCGACCTTAGCTGCATGTCAAAGTTATGCTTATCATTTCTTGTCAGAAATTACCTGCTTATCATTCTTAGTCTAGACACATCTTATTGCATTGACTGCATGATAGTGTATATACAAAATTCATATCTTAGTGTATCTGTTAATTCATATCTTAGCGTATTTATTTCTGTAAACTTTACCTGATATATTCCTTAATTCCCTCCGTAATCTACGGGATCTTCTGTATTATATACCGGTATTCTATATAATTAGAATATCATCCACCCTTTATCAAACCGTACAAGACGGAACTCGCAACTAGATCAAATTCCTCGGATTCCGACAGCTATTCCGATATGGATTTCCACTTGAGCTCCGAAGGAAGTGTAACCGGAATGGATCAACCAATCAACCATCATCAATTCATCTGATGGGTTCGTAGCCTACTTGATCATTGGAGACAAGAAGAAGGCGATCCCTTCCATCCACCAAATTTCCCTCTTGGCGAAGAACCTGAAGCACTTACCGATGAACCTATTCGTAATACCATTTTCTCTCTCATTTCCAGAGTATCTCGTCACGATTATATACTATCTCAAATTCTAGATCCTATTCATTCACTCGTTCTGACCGACAATCATCCCGGAATAATGGAAGAAGTCAACGAGCTTTTCGCTCGAGTAATCAATTTGGAGAATATGGTGTAAAACTTACCAGCTTCAGCAACATCACATGCCTCAACATCTCATTCTGTACCTCGAGTATAATCATCGTTCTACATGACGTTCTACATCGTTTATCTTCGTTCTACATGGCAATTATGTAATCTCTAATGTTTTAGAGATTATGTTTTTCTAGTTCTAACGGTAAATCAAATGAGTTTAATATCATATTAACTCATTAAATCCAAGATTTCATCTGAAGAAAATATATATTTATATATATTTTTATAAAGATTGTAATTAAAAATTCTTTTGTACAAACTGTTAATGGTGAAAATAGTTTAACGGGTAGGTAATACCCGAGAAATATTTAGATTTTACATTAATAAGTTACACTGTACATCCTTCTAATCTGATTCAACAGTCATTTACTATCCTACTTACATCCACAAATATACGTATCCGTTCACCACAGAATAACCATTTTCATTCAATTTCATATTTGGATTTTGACTTATCAGAATCCAACAAGTGGCATAATGAAGAAAACATTGGACAAAAATAAAATTTGTTAGAAACAAACAAATTAACTATGAGAAATTCTGTTAAGAATCCATGCTAACAAAATCCTAGCTAACTGTTCCTAACTAACTGTTAATTCCTTATTACAATTATTTATCGCAATTTTATTTATCGCAATTTAATTTCTGTTATTTATTTTACGCACTTTAAATATCGAGATACGTATACAATTTTTTGACATATCATATCGACGTCATCTATATATATTATTTGGAATAACCATAGACACTCTATATGCGGTAATGATCGAGTTAGCTATACAGGGTTGAGGTTGATTCTAAAAAATACATATACTTTGAGTTGTGATCGAGTATGAGACATGTATATAATGGGTCACGACACGTATTAATTAATTCGAATATTATATATTAAACTATATATGAATTGTTGAACTACAAATTGTGGACTACTAACTGTGGACTAATAACATTAGACAATTAAAATGAATTAAAATATTGATTATAACATATGAAACTAAACATTTCTTCAAGTTTGCCACTTGATTTCATCTTGAACCTCATTTGTATCTTGACGATTACAATCTACGTTCAAACTTTCATAATTCTTGAAAACACCTCAATCGAGGGGATGAACCAACCGCACTTCATCTACGGAAGGAATGATTTATGCATATAGTTATGCACCTGAAAAACTCTCGGAACCTGATAATGCTAAAAACGAACATATATTTCATAGCATTATCCCTCAAGAAAGACAAGCTTGTAGTTACAATTGTTCTATTTACAAGTAATATTCGTTTAAATAATAAAAGGTGAAGACAAAAGACAGATTCGACGAATTGAAGACGCAAATGACCAAAAAGCTCAAAAGTACAAAGTACAATCAAAGCGGTTCAAATTATTGGTGAGAAACGTCTCAAAATTACAAGAGTACAAGTCACAAAACGCAAAATACAAGATATTAAATTGTACGAAAGGACGTTCGAAAATCCGGAACCGGGACCAGAGTCAACTCTCAACGCTCGATGCAACGGACTAAAAATTACAAGTCAACTATGCACATGAATATAATTTAATATTTAAATAATTCTTAAAATTATTTATACATTATATATTATATTTAAAATCGTCGGCAAAGCTAGGAAACAAATCATGTGAGCTGGAAAAAGTGGCCATGCGATAGCATGGCCTGAAGGCTATAATTCCATGTGATCGCATGGCAGTAGGTAGCTGGCCACATGCCTATAAATTCGCAGTTTTGGTTGATCATATAACATCTTTTTCTCTTCCTATCTATCAACGTATATATATTTATATTTATATTATAATTATAATTTTAATTTTAATTAAAAATTCTAATAATAAGGGTATGTTAGCGAATGTTGTAAGGGTGTAAGTCAAAATTCTGTCCGTGTAAC
This sequence comes from Rutidosis leptorrhynchoides, assembly GCF_046630445.1. Classification (NCBI taxonomy): domain Eukaryota; kingdom Viridiplantae; phylum Streptophyta; class Magnoliopsida; order Asterales; family Asteraceae; genus Rutidosis; species Rutidosis leptorrhynchoides. The sequence goes on from NC_092339.1 coordinate 267,390,029, forward strand.
GCTACGCTATTTTTAATCATTGTAAGTTATGTTCAACCTTTTTAATTTAATGACTCGTAGCTAAGTTATTATTATGCTTATTTAATGCTGAAGTAATCATGATGTTGGGCTAAATATTAAGATTGGGTAATTGGGCTTTGGACCATAATTGGGGTTTGAATAAAAGAACGACACTTGTGGAAATTAGACTATGGGCTATTAATGGGCTTTATATTAACTAAATGATACCTCGTTAATTTAATATATAGACTTATAATTTGACGTATTTATATATAACCACATATGCTTGACTGGGCACGGTGGGCGGGATATCTATAAATACCAATAATTGTTCATTTAACCGGACACGGAACTGGATTAACAGTTAATAGACTTGTTGAAATAGGGGTGGATTACATTCAAGGGTAATTGGTGTAATTGTTAACAAAGTAGTAAAACCTTGGATTACACGCAGTCGATAACCTGGTGTATTCATTAAAATAGGTATTAAGACCTTGTTACAATTCGAATCCCCAATTAGTTGGAATATTTGACTTCGGGAATAAGAATAATTTGATGAAGACACTCGTACTTTATATTTATGACTGATGGACTGTTATGGACAAAAACCAGACGGACATATTGAATAATCCAGGACAAAGGACAATTAACCCATGGTAATAAACTAAAATCAACACGTCAAACATCATGATTACGGAAGTTTAAATAAGCATAATTCCTTTATTTCATATTTAATTGCACTTTTAATTATCGCACTTTTATTTACTGTCATTATATTTAATTGCACTTTTAATTATCGTACTCTTTAATTATCGCAATTTTATTTTATCGCACTTTTATTTATCGCAATTTCATTATCGTTATTTAATTTACGCTTTAAGTTAAGTTGTATTTATTTTTAATATTTTACATTAGGTTTTAACTGCGACTAAAGTTTTAAAAATCGACAAACCGGTCATTAAACGGTAAAAACCCCCCTTTTATAATTATAATACTACTTATATATATTTTTGTATTTTTACAATTATAAGTTAAAACTAATATAGCGTTAAGCTTGGCTAAGATTCCTGTGGAACGAATCGGACTTACTAAAAACTACACTACTGTACGATTAGGTACACTGCCTATAAGTGTTGTAGCAAGGTTTAGGTATATCCACTCTATAAATAAATAAATCACTTGTGTAAAATTGTATCGTATTTAATAGTATTTCCTTGTAAAAATTAATAGTATTTTATACCCCTTCGCTTTAACATCTGAACCTTAGTAAACGTTTGACACGTATCTGTGCTAACTCCTTTGGCGTTGTTATGACCAAAAATAACTTTTCAATCCCTTTTCAAAATAGCCAATTTTGTCACAGCTCCAGCAAATCAATTTCGACTTTTCATTCGGATTTGCCTTATTATAACCTTGATATACGTTTGCCCCTTCATCATCGTTACAGGAGAACCGTTTATATTCCACCACATTAGCAGTAAACTTAACAGCAACTTCATTACTCATTGGCTTAAGTCTCTCCGAAGAACCATCATATTTATTTGTTAAAACCTATTCATATACTCATCCACATCTTATTACGATAATTACCACATCAATTACCAGGAATTAGCAATCAGTATTTAAAAATCTTGCAGCATGTCTACATCAACAGTTATATGTATACATATAACCTTTATCTCTTAGAATAATGACCTTCTATTCTGAAATTCTGAAAAGCAACCAGTCTACAAATCAATACTCTAAATTTTGAAAGAAAAAAAAAAGCTGAATGAAGCAGCAGAAACTGTAGACAACCGTAAACGACCTTAACCATCGAAAGTTTAATGATAAATATTAGTATGTTAGCAAAGCTCATAAAAGTTAGAACTGGAAAACGGATTAAGCAAACCATGAAGGAGGCTGTGGACAAATCACAGAGACTAAACCTGCCTTCAAAGAATTCAAATGATTCAGTATCTGCTGAAGTCATTAACGAATACCTTGCTCCTGACTCTAAACCTTTACGGACAAATCTTCATCATCATTCATCGATATTAGAAATTTTAAGATATCATCATATCTTTCATTATAAATATCCTCGATATTTCTGAAGATATTTTCATAACTATTCTTAGCTGAAATCATTTATCTCTTCGCGATATCAATGTTACATCAGAAAGGAAACTATTTTAGTTTCTAAATTTTGAAAAATGCGAATTTAAAAAATGAATGTTTTTGAAGAAGTGTTGGGAACTGAAGCATGAGTTAGTATAATATAATGACACTTGATCAATGTGATTATATTACAGTAAGTTGTGATATGATAAGTTTCTAAATGGAACGTGATGATTCACAGATCATAACGTCATCATATGCCATGTTACACGAATCTTACATTCTATCTAACCTCTAAATATATCAAGAACATATTATCTTGATAGTTCTATCTTTTCCCTTGAATTCAGGAAATCAACCATGACTACGTCACCGGTTAAGATGAACCTGCATTTAATCGTTTCACTCTTTTGTGATAGCTTCACTCGTACTCTTCACATAAATGAATCGTTTTATCCATATTACTCACTAATGATAAAAACTCTAATTTCTAGCTCGTAAGCGTCATGAAAACATACTTATTATCAGTCATGACCATCCTAATCAAATTTCAGGACGAAATTTCTTTAACGGGTAGGTACTGTGACGACCCAGAAATTTCCGACCAAATTTAAACTTAATATTTATATAGTTTCGACACGATAAGCAAAGTCTATTAAACCGAGTCTCAGAATTTTTGAACTGTTTCATGAAATTAATTGACCTTCGACTACCCTCGACGATTCACGAACAATTAATTGTAAATAGATATGTGTGTATGTATATATAAATAATAATTCAAAATATAATTTGAAGTATTATATGTTGATTTTATTAAAAATTAATAAAATAAAAATAGGATATTATAATAATTATTATTTAAATATATCTCTATATATAAATAAAGTATATTAAAAATAAATATTAAATGATTGTAATACTCGTTTGATGTTTCGATTGATATTAAGCAAGTTAAATTCAAACTTATGTAATTTTAAAATAAACGGTGATATGAAAATGAGTTCTATAAAATTTAGGCTTATTAAAAATGTATTTAGGAACTATTTGTTAAGTTTTAACACTTTTTATATTTTACCCAGAATTGAGAGGGACAGTTGATGTAATTTTTATTTAACAGTTAATGATCGAATTTTATACCATAATGACTGAAATAAATAAATATAATTACTGTAAAAATTTGGGATTTTTTCGAATACTTTTATCCGTCACTGATTAACAACGGGGTACGAAATACTATCCCAATGAAACTGTCCGCAAGATATTAAATGAGGATGGTGCACGTTTCTTTTGCTATATTCATTAATGATTCATTCGATTCTTGAATCAGAATTACTGTATTCATTTTGTCTTTCATATCCACTAACCAATTATAAATATATATATATTATGTACATGCCTAGAAAAAAATCATAAAACACAAACACTTTCATCAATTTATATTCTGAATTCATTTTATCCATTTTCGATTACATCACAACTTACAACATCAATGATATTTTTATTAAATCATTATATCAGTTTCATTCAATCTTACTGTTCGTGAGCTTCTTTTATAACAATAAATATCATTTTATCTTTTGATGATTCAATCTTCAAATCAAATTCAAAAACATGATTCACATATCAATTTCTTCTTCTGCCTTCATCTACATCCACGATCAACCAAACCAATATCTTTCCTTCTTTGCTATCCATCAACTTCCACCCATAACCACCAACAACCCGTCACCACCACGACCACCACATTTTCATTTAATCATCGACGAACACCCATTTAAAACCTCCACCTCCGGCATAGTTGCAGACGAAGAACACCACCATAAATAATCATCACACGTCATGAACAGCTGCTATTCAGTTTTGATCGAAGACCACACCACTTGCTATTCGATTGTTACTATTTGATACTGTTCATTGTTCGATTCTTTAATTTGCAGCTGCCATCAAACCGTGTTGAAACTACTACTAATACTTGTACGTCTCTTTAATACACCTATTTATTAACTCTGTACGATACAAATCCAACCCATAACTGAGTCCCAATTACTACTATTACTAACTGGACCCAAGAACATTTCTTTGACCCATTACCTACAAAGATTGATGTTGTTTTCATGACTTCTGATCGATCCACCCAAACCCACATCACCACCTCATCATTACTAACAATGACTCTTATTGACCACCAACCCGACACACTCTCCACCACTTAAAAACGCCACCACCTTACCTCACAAAACCCATCACCCTTGAAAAGCTATGAACAGTCAGATTCCACCACTCTCATCACCACACCACCATCATTTTCTGTTTTCTTTTCTATTTTTGCCTGTTAGTAAACTCCGGCTAATGCAGTCCACATGTCTGGTACTATTCTTGCTACACTACCATTATTTCTTGTTCAAACAATCACTTGAAATCATTGTTTACTGCTGCTACTACAGCCCTTGTACGTAAACTTCAGCTGCTATCTATTTCCTATTTTAAACGATGACGTATGATGGTAAATATTGTCAATGATGATAGTATGTAGAAGGTGTTGAATGTGTTATACTGATGATAGAATAAACATAAGATAATGATTCAAATAATGATGATGGTGAATGATTAAAAGAAAAAGATGATGTTTACATTTTTCTTTCTTTATTTCGGTTCCTATGCATTTGAAAGTAATAGACACAAACTTTACATTATAGACTTCTTAATTGATAAAAAGGGGTAACAATGGTTTGGGCTTGGAATCCAATAAGTTGGGCTTGGAATCCAATAAGTTGGGCTTGGAATCGAGTATTGGGCCGGATCAACTAGCGATATGAGATAGGAAAAACGCTGCTGTTATTACATAATGTTTCTAATTCTTTTGATAGTCATAATGATGATAGTTTGATGGTGATTAGATGTTGATGCCGTGAATGATAGTTATGATGATATTGATGAGAGGATAAAAGTTATGATTACGTTAATGACTATGTGGTTAATCGTGCTATCTGAAAACGATGATGAGTTAGTGATGATAACGGTGATAACGATGAAAGTATGATAAATATAATAATCATACATGATGTTTATGAAACTATGATGATGATTACGAGTAATTGATAATGATGATGATGTTGATAATAATCTAAAGATGATTAAGATGATGCTCGGAGATAATGATAAAGATGTTGTTGTTATGAATTACAAGAGGATGATTTGGTTTAAAGTTTAATAAGGAAACAAAAACTGAGTTTAATAAGTATTAGATTCGTATAATTACAGATAAATTGGGACAGAGGAATGGTTAAGGGACGATTTGGGTGAGCGAGAAGTCTCGGGTTCGAGCCTGGGCTATGTCATAATTTTTTTTAGGGAAGCTTATTCTTTAAGGTATTATTATTATTATTATTATTATTATTATTATTATTATTATTATTATTATTATTATTATTATTATTATTATTATTATTATTATTATTATTATTATTATTATTATTATTATTTTTTTATTTTTATTATTATTATTATTATTATTATTATTATTATTATTATTATTATTATTATCATCATCATCATCATCATCATTACATATTATTATTATTCTTATTATTATTATTATTATTATTATTATTATTATTATTATTATTATTATTATTATTATTATTATTATTCTTATTCTTATTATTATTATTATTATTATTATTATTATTATTATTATTATTATTATTATTATTATTATTATTATTATTATTATTATTATTATTATTATTATCATCTTCATCATCATTAACATTAAAATTAACATTTTAATTAAAATCATTACTATTATTTTCATTAACATGATTTTTATATATAATTTTATTTACATTATTTTTATTATCATTATTATTATTATTATCATTATTATTATTATTATTACAATATTATTATTACTACAAACATAATAACACTATTTACATAAATATTTACATATAACAAATTTTGATTCAACAATATAATTATATAGATATATATATGTATTAGTATAACTATATATATAAATATTAATATACAAAATAAATATATATAACCTTTGAAATAACAAATATGTTACTAAATTAAATAAGTAATATATATAAACTAGTTTGATTATTATTACATGTTAATTATATGTGTTAATATATATACTTGATATAGGTTCGTGAATCCGAGGCCAACCCTGCACTTGTTCAGTATCGTCGTATGCATATTTTTACTACAAAGTATCGTATTGTGAGTTTCATTTGCTCCCTTTTTAAATGCTTTTGCAATATATATTTTTGGGACTGAGAATACATGCGCTGCTTTTATAAATGTTTTACGAAATAGACACAAGTAATCGGAACTACATTCTATGGTTGGATTATTTAATCGAATATGCCCCTTTTTAGTCTGGTAATCTAAGAATTATGGAACAGAAATCCTAATTAATGCGAATCCTAAAGATAGATCTATCGGGCCCAACGAGCCCCATCCAAAGTACCGGATGCTTTAGTACTTCAAATTTATCATGTCCGAAGGGAGTCCCGGAATGATGGGGATATTCTATATGCATCTTGTTAAGGTCGATTTCCAGGTGTTCACCATATGAATAATTTTTATCTCTATGCAGTTTGCGAAATGCCTGATATGAGAATGATGTTTATGAAAAATGAAATCTTGTGGTCTATTAAATTATTAGAAATGATTGATTATGATAAACTAATGAACTCACCAACCTTTTGGTTGACACTTGAAAGCATGTTTATTCTCAGGTATGAAAGAAATCTTCTGCTGTGCATTTGCTCATTTTAAAGATATTACTTGGAGTCATTCATGACATATTTCAAAATACGTTGAATTCGAGTCGTTGAGTTCATCAAGATTATTATTAAGTCAATTATAGTTGGATATATTATGAAATGGTCTGCATGCCGTCAACTTTCGATGTAATGAAAGTTTGTCTTTTAAAAACGAATGCAATGTTTGTAAAATGTATCATATAGAGGTCAAGTACCTCACGATGTAACCAAATATAATGTATTCGTCCAGATGGATTAGGACGGGTCTTTACAGTAAACACACTAACTTTTAACTTATTCGCTTGCTAACTTCTCTACTGTGAACTGGAATGCCTTTCTCAATCTCCGAAGACCTATATATCCTCTCCATGTGAATGGATTCTATGCAAATTTCCAAATCCATGATGATATGAAGATATCATTCTCTCTCTATGGCAAAAGCTATTCCTTGACACTCGAAGAATTTGGAAACATCATGGATGTTCCAAGTAACAGAATCAAATTCTTTCTCAACCCAAACTCATTTGATGAGTTTCCATAATGGCTAGAAAAAGACAGTGTTCTTGAAACACTGAGTGAAGGACCACTCAAATTTGAGTCCGTTAACAAGGAAGATTTCCTAGTGCATCACCTTGCCTCAACATATTATCTATGGCAACAGATCATCTCTATAAATGTATATGGAAAAGATGAAAGACTTTGGAGAATGAATGCAAATGAGGTTACTCTTCTGTGGTGTCTTATACACTCACTCAAGGTAAACATTGCATTTCTTATGGCATCAAGAATGCAACAAGCAGCTCAAGAACCCTACTTGAAATTACCATATTGTCTTCATCTAACTAAATTATTTGCTCACCTCAAATTAACAAACACCTATCACTATGCTGCTCAAGTTTCGTCATATCCAATATGCAGAGCGTCAACTAGACCATTCGTTGAACCTTTACTTGATAGCCCTCCAAATTTCAGCCTCCTTTTGACCGTGGGACAAAGCAGCGTCATTCACGAGAATATTCTGAAAATCGAACGACTTATGAACAAACTTGAAGGAATCATAAGAGACACTCATCACTACGATCACCGCAAGAAATAGGCCAAGGCAATTTGAAGAATGCCTACCCATACCATGAATATGTGTGCTCTTTGTTGTATTTTCCATGCATATTTTCATGTATGCATAACTATGTTTCATGTTTACTATGAATAAAATGTGTGCTTGTTATGTTTTAATAAATATTTTTCATCATGCACAATTTAAGGGGGAGCTTTTCTCTAAGGGAGAGCATAGTTCTAGGGGGAGCTAACCTTTTTGTTTCGAAAAAAGGGGGAGAAATATGGATACAAGTTATTGTTATCACTTGCGTATTTATAGCAAAATGTCCCTCATCACTTGTATGTTTGTCATCATCAAAAAGGGGGAGAATGTTGGTTGAATGTTAGTTAATGGACTAACCGACAAAGTTAAGTATGATTCTTAACCAAAGAATATGTTTTGATGATGATACATACATATGCAAAAGTGATGATCGACATCTTAACATAAAACACGCAAGGTCACTAATCCATACTTGATCTTGCAAGTAACCAAGTCAAACAAAACTTAAAGAATAAAAATAAAGATCAGCAAAGTACACGGTCAAAGTGCGGTCGACCGCATACCCAGCCATAGAAGCCCAGGCTGAATTGCAACACAGTTTTGTGAAAACAAGTTAAACGATCGCCACGACGGTCAACCGCAGTGCGACCCCAAATTTTTCTGTCACCATTTTTGACCAAATTTAGTTTGACTAGTTCCCGACATCTATAATTAATGAAACCTTTCTCAACACGCTTATAATAGATGCCCTCTCCATACTCAATTGAGTTTTGGTTATAAAAACACTAATGTTGGTTAATTACGCTTAATTACATCTTAATGACAAATTAACCATGATTAGGCATAACACATAAGGGTTAATCAACAATTTTTGATCTTAAAACTTATCTAGATATTCTTAAGATGATCAGCAAGTACCAACACACTTAAGGTAATGTCACTAGAACACTAATTACAATTAAAGATGACTTATGTGATAACCCGTCCTAATCCATCCGGACGAAGTCCATATCGATTATAAACGATTCACAACAGTTGATTACATCACGAGGTACTTGACCTCTATTTGATACATTTTACAAACATTGCATTCGTTTTTGAAAAGACAATCTTTCATTTCATCAAAAGTTGACGGCATGTGAAATGTCCCGTTCTTATTGATTAAAAACGTTCCATATTAATTGATTTCGTTGCGAGGTTTTGACCTCTATATGAGACATTTTTCAAAGACTGCATTTATTTTAAAACAAACCATAACCTTTATTTCATAAATAAAGGTTTAAAAAGCTTTACGTAGATTATCAAATAATGATAATCTAAAATATCCTGTTTACACACGACCATTACATAATGGTTTACAATACAAATATGTTACAACAAAATAAGTTTCTTGAATGCAGTTTTTACACAATATCATACAAACATGGACTCCAAATCTCGTCCTTATTTAAGTATGCGACAGCGGAAGCTCTTAATAATCACCTGAGAATAAACATGCTTAAAACGTCAACAAAAATGTTGGTGAGTTATAGGTTTAACCTATATATATCAAATCGTAACAATAGACCACAAGATTTCATATTTCAATACACATCCCATACATAGAGATAAAAATCATTCATATGGTGAACACCTGGTAACCGACATTAACAAGATGCATATATAAGAATATCCCCATCATTCCGGGACACCCTTCAGATATGATATAAATTTCGAAGTACTAAAGCATCCGGTACTTTGGATGGGGTTTGTTAGGCCCAATAGATCTATCTTTAGGATTCGCGTCAATTAGGGTGTCTGTTCCCTAATTATTAGGTTACCAGACTTAATAAAAAGGGGCATATTCGATTTCGATAATTCAACCATAGAATGTAGTTTCACGTACTTGTGTCTATTTTGTAAATCATTTATAAAACCTGCATGTATTCTCATCCCAAAAATATTAGATTTTAAAAGTGGGACTATAACTCACTCTCACAGATTTTTACTTCGTCAGGAAGTAAGACTTGGCCACTGGTTGATTCACGAACCTATAACAATATATACATATATATCAAAGTATGTTCAAAATATATTTACAACACTTTTAATATATTTTGATGTTTTAAGTTTATTAAGTCAGCTGTCCTCGTTAGTAACCTACAACTAGTTGTCCACAATTAGATGTATAGAAATAAATCGATAAATATTATCTTGAATCAATCCACGACCCAGTGTATACGTATCTCAGTATTGATCACAACTCAAACTATATATATTTTGGAATCAACCTCAACCCTGTATTGCTAACTCCAACATTCACATATAGAGTGTCTATGGTTGTTCCGAAATATATATAGATGTGTCGACATGATAGGTCGAAACATTGTATACGTGTCTATGGTATCTCAAGATTACATAATATACAATACAAGTTGATTAAGTTATGGTTGGAATAGATTTGTTACCAATTTTCACGTAGCTAAAATGAGAAAAATTATCCAATCTTGTTTTACCCATAACTTCTTCATTTTAAATCCGTTTTGAGTGAATCAAATTGCTATGGTTTCATATTGAACTCTATTTTATGAATCTAAACAGAAAAAGTATAGGTTTATAGTCTGAAAAATAAGTTACAAGTCGTTTTTGTAAAGGTAGTCATTTCAGTCGAAAGAACGACGTCTAGATGACCATTTTAGAAAACATACTTCCACTTTGAGTTTAACCATAATTCTTGGATATAGTTTCATGTTCATAATAAAAATCATCTTCTCAGAATAACAACTTTTAAATCAAAGTTTATCATAGTTTTTAATTAACTAACCCAAAACAGCCCGCGGTGTTACTACGACGGCGTAAATCCGGTTTTACGGTGTTTTTCGTGTTTCCAGGTTTTAAATCATTAAGTTAGCATATCATATAGATATAGAACATGTGTTTAGTTGATTTTAAAAGTCAAGTTAGAAGGATTAACTTTTGTTTGCGAACAAGTTTAGAATTAACTAAACTATGTTCTAGTGATTACAAGTTTAAACCTTCGAATAAGATAGCTTTATATGTATGAATCGAATGATGTTATGAACATCATTACTACCTTAAGTTCCTTGGATAAACCTACTGGAAAAGAGAAAAATGGATCTAGCTTCAACGGATCCTTGGATGGCTCGAAGTTCTTGAAGCAGAATCATGACACGAAAACAAGTTCAAGTAAGATCATCACTTGAAATAAGATTGTTATAGTTATAGAAATTGAACCAAAGTTTGAATATAATTATTACCTTGTATTAGAATGATAACCTACTGTAAGAAACAAAGATTTCTTGAGGTTGGATGATCACCTTACAAGATTGGAAGTGAGCTAGCAAACTTGAAAGTATTCTTGATTTTATGTAACTAGAACTTGTAAAATATATGAAGAACACTTAGAACTTGAAGATAGAACTTGAGAGAGATCAATTAGATGAAGAAAATTGAAGAATGAAAGTGTTTGTAGGTGTTTTTGGTCGTTGGTGTATAGATTAGATATAAAGGATATGTAATTTTGTTTTCATGTAAATAAGTCATGAATGATTACTCATATTTTTGTAATTTTATGAGATATTTCATGCTAGTTGCCAAATGATGGTTCCCACATGTGTTAGGTGACTCACATGGGCTGCTAAGAGCTGATCATTAGAGTGTATATACCAATCGTACATACATCTAAAAGCTGTGTATTGTACGAGTACGAATACGGGTGCATACGAGTAGAATTGTTGATGAAACTGAACGAGGATGTAATTGTAAGAATTTTTGTTAAGTAGAAGTATTTTGATAAGTGTCTTGAAGTCTTTCAAAAGTGTATGAATACATATTAAAACACTACATGTATATACATTTTAACTGAGTCGTTAAGTCATCGTTAGTCGTTACATGTAAATGTAGTTTTGAAACCTTTAGGTTAACGATCTTGTTGAATGTTGTTAACTGTAACGACCCGGAAATTTCCGATCAAATTCAAACCTTAAACTTTATATGTCTCCGACACGATAAGCAAAGTTTGTAATGTTGAGTCTCAAAAACTTTGAAATCTATATTCGGATAAGCTGTTACCCTTTTGACTGTGCCCGACGATTCACGAACCTCTATTTATAACTAGAAATGTAAATATAAAAAAATATATATGTAAATAATTATATTGAATATTTGATATAAATTTTATAACTATTATTACCAATATCATTGCTATTATATTATTATTATTTTTTTTTTTTGAAAAGAAATATAGCTATAACCATTTATTAATTAGTTGTATATATAAATATAGATACATACATATATGAAATATAAATACTGATGATATTAAATACATACAGACATAATATGATGTTCATGTGTAACAAATATTAGATTCTATTTTTTTTTTTTACATCAACATTAAAAATATTTGATTTGTACATCTTGTCTCCTAAGATTCGATAACAAAGCAAATGATAACAAAAATTCTACTGTTCTTGTTCTTATTTAATGGTTTTATTCTTGAATTGTTTGGTTAAAAAAAAATCGATAACCACTTTGTTATATAACCAACCCCTTTACAGCTAATAAGACTAACAATCAACTCTACCTTCTTCCTCCTTCCCTATTACACTCTTATTAAACCACTTGCTAAATTCTAATAGACTACTACTACTGCTAATTGTCTTCTTGTTCAACCGAACTCAAACCACACCTAACCTTCATAACTCATGACCACAATTGCAACTCACCATGAGCCACCACCATCGATTTGTATCACTACTACCGAGCACCACCACCGTAACCACCACTCCGGAGACCAACTTCACTTTGAACCCACTCCAACCGCCACCTACAATAACCATCGGCAACCACCACAACTCAACCACCCTTACCACTTCACCACGAGTCAAACACCACACCACCGAGAACAACCACGATAATCAATTAGGAGGTTCTTTCATGTTTCCTTTTCTTATTTCTTTTCATTATCAAACATAACCCATCACTGTTGTCACCACCGTTGGGATAACCATCCACACAACCACCAAGTAATCGTGGCCATCTCCACCATCATAACTGCACCCACCATACCTCTCTTTCTCCCTCAAACGTCTACCTCTCTAATATTTCAACCGTTAATTAATCATTTTCTGTTTTATAACCACAACCATCTACATCGAACACCACACTTAGCCATCATATTAAACTGCTGCAGTCGCTATTTTCTGTCCAAAGACAGTCACCACCCAACCGTTACCCTCATCTCTCTTTTCTCTCTCTGTCCAAGAAAAACCCGTTATCACCGCTTCATCATCCAACCGTTTATACCTTCTTCTGTTTCTATTCGGTTTATCCCTATCAACGATTAAACCCAAAGACCCACCAATCAATAACACTTGTTATTATAAATTTCTGTTCTTGAGCATCAAAAACCCACAATCACATAAACAACTAACTCTGGCAACAACCACGTAAACCCAGTTTCTGTTCTCTTTACTCGATTAACCACCTTCTTCGATCACCATAATCACTACCACCATAACAACTGTAAACCACCACATACCGCTGTTACGATTATTAGGATGATTATTTAAAAGATGATTGGAAGGAAGACGATATCGTTGATGATGTGTTGCTGATAAAACCCTAATGAAACCCTTGATTCTCATCGAAACCATCTGCAAATACCTTCTTTTGCTGCAGTAAATTTCTGTTTTGATGTCGGTAGTAACAAGATGAAGGTATTGCTGATACGAATGAAAAGATGAAGATAAAAAGACGCTTTGTTTTTTTTTTTTTCCTGTTCTTTTTCCTTTGTGGCAGGCAACAAATAAGCAAATAAGTCCACTTGGTTTTGGTAGGGTTACTTGATTGATTCTGATTCCTTTTTACACAAAATGCGGTTACCTCTAATTTCATGTAATCCGTATACCGTTATTTGAACTTAATTAAGTTGGGTTTGATAAATTGTTACATGGACCGAGGTTTGTTTCGTTTTTTTTTTTTTTTTTTTGAATGGGCTGAGTAATCTCCTGTTGGGCCGAAGTAAGATGGGTCAGATTAAGTGGGATGTTGAGTCGCTGTTTAAACGGGTTTAATACAATTTAATAGTGATATGAAACAGTGATGAAGAATTGGAGAAGTGGTTTAGTGTGTTGATGGGTAGCAAGGGGTCTGGGGTTCAAGTTCAGGCAGTGGCACCTATTTTTTTTTTAAAGGGCCTATCCTAGTGAGGTAGTAATTTTATTAGCTATATTATTATTATTATTATTATTATTAATATTATTATTTCTATAAGTATTATTAATATTATTATTAGCATTATCGTTAATTAACATAAGTATTAGTATTATTATTATCATTATAATTATTAATGTAATTATTAGTATCATTATTATTATTAGTAAAATCATTATTTTTATTATCAAAATTTACATTTTATTAAAAGTATCACTTTTATAAAAACTATTGTTTTGTTAATATCACTATTATTATCTTAAAATAAAACAGCTTTATATTTATTAATATCCTTATTATTTTATCAAATAACTATTAGCTATATAAAATTATAATTACTACATCTAACATAACTATATGAATATTTTAATAATAAATATTAATAAATGTAACTTATTAGGATTTTAATAAAACACTTAATTAAGATAACAATTATACCACTATTAATATGTAAATTCGTTCGATTACAATTATATGTGTTAATAGATATACAATTGATATAGGTTTGTGAATCCGAGGCCAACCTTATACGTGTTCAATGATGTTATATGTATTTTTACTACAAAATACAGTATGGTGAGTATATAGTCCCTTTTAAACTCTAAATATTTTTGGACTGAGAATACATGCGCTGTTTTTATGAATGATTTACGTTATGGACACAAGTAACTGAAAATATATTCTACGTTGAGTTGTACCACTGGCATACTTCCCTGTAGCTTGGTAACTAATATTTACAGCGGTATTGTAAACGCGAATCCTGTTGATAGATCTATCGGGCCTGACAACCCCAACCGGACTGGACGACCAGTATTCAACGGTTGCACAGTACTTCGTTTCGTAACTACACTTGGTACAGTGTAGTAAGATTTCATAATAAAGGGAATATGCGACGTGATTAAATGTTAAGTATGGTTACCAAGTGCTCAACCACTTAGAATATTTTTATTAAAATGTTTATATATGAAATCTTGTGGTCCATAGTTATAACGCTGCTAGCATCAAACCTATATATCTCACCAACTTTATGTTGACATTTTAAAGCATGTTATTCTCAGGTACGAGTTAAGTCTTCCGCTGTGCATTTGCTCATGTTAAGGACATTACTTGGAGTCGATCATCTCAAAGAGACCAGATGTTGATGACTTTGTCCAGGTGGATAAGGACGGGTTTTTACATTAACCCATTGTTTATTATAAAAAATGAGATGTTAAATTATTATATTATCATGATATTATGATATATAATATATCTTAGTATGATGTATATACAGTTAAATGTCGTTACAACGATAATCGTTACATATATGTCTCGTTTCGAAATCATTAAGTTAGTAGTCTTATTTTTACATATGTATTTCATTGTTAATACACTTAATAATATATTTACTTATCATTTAACAAAATTAACCAAGTGTATCAATATCTTAATATGATTCATATGTACCTAGTAAGACGTTGTTATAACGATAATCGTTATATATATCGTTTTCGAGTTTCTTAAATTAATAGTCTCATTTTTATGTATATAACTCATTGTTAAAATACCTAATGAGATACATACTTATAATAAAAACATGTTAACTATATATATAACCATATATATGTCATTGTATAGTTTTTACAAGTTTTAACGTTCGTGAATCACCGGTCAACTTGGGTGGTCAATTGTCTATATGAAACATATTTCAATTAATCAAGTCTTAACAAGTTTGATTGCTTAACATGTTGGAAAACATTTAATCATGTAAATATCAATCTCAATTAATATATATAAACATGGAAAAGTTCGGGTCACTACAGTACCTACCCGTTAAATAAATTTCGTCCCGAAATTTTAAGCTGTTGAAGGTGTTGACGAATCTTCTAGAAATAGATGCGGGTATTTCTTCTTCATCTGATCTTCACGCTCCCAGGTGAACTCGGGTCCTCTACGAGCATTCCATCAAACCTTAACAATTGGTATCTTATTTTGCTTAAGTCTTTTAACCTCACGATCCATTATTTCGACGGGTTCTTCGATGAATTGGAGTTTTTTGTTGATTTGGATTTCATCTAACAGAATAGTGAGATCTTCTTTAGCAAAACATTTCTTCAAATTCGAGACGTGGAAAGTGTTATGTACAGCCGCGAGTTGTTGAGGTAACTCAAGTCGGTAAGCTACTGGTCCGACACGATCAATAATCTTGAATGGTCCAATATACCTTGGATTTAATTTCCCTCGTTTACCAAATCGAACAACGCCTTTCCAAGGTGCAACTTTAAGCATGACCATCTCTCCAATTTCAAATTCTATATCTTTTCTTTTAATGTCAGCGTAGCTCTTTTGTCGACTTTGGGCGGTTTTCAACCGTTGTTGAATTTGGATGATCTTCTCGGTAGTTTCTTGTATAATCTCCGGACCCGTAATCTGTCTATCCCCCACTTCACTCCAACAAATCAGAGACCTGCACTTTCTACCATAAAGTGCTTCAAACGGGGCCATCTCAATGCTTGAATGGTAGCTGTTGTTGTAGGAAAATTCTGCTAACGGTAGATGTCGATCCCAACTATTTCCGAAATCAATAACACATGCTCGTAGCATGTCTTCAAGCGTTTGTATCGTCCTTTCGCTCTGCCCATCAGTTTGTGGATGATAGGCAGTACTCACGTCTAGACGAGTTCCTAATGCTTGCTGTAATGTCTGCCAGAATCTTGAAATAAATCTGCCATCCCTATCAGAGATAATAGAGATTGGTATTCCATGTCTGGAGACGACTTCCTTCAAATACAGTCGTGCTAACTTCTCCATCTTGTCATCTTCTCTTATTGGCAGGAAGTGTGCTGATTTGGTGAGACGATCAACTATTACCCAAATAGTATCAAAACCACTTGCAGTCCTTGGCAATTTAGTGATGAAATCCATGGTAATGTTTTCCCATTTCCATTCTGGGATTTCGGGTTGTTGAAGTAGACCTGATGGTTTCTGATGCTTAGCTTTGACCTTAGAACACGTCAAACATTCTCCTACGTATTTAGCAACATCGTCTTTCATACCCGGCCACCAAAAATGTTTCTTGAGATCCTTGTACATCTTCCCCGTTCCAGGATGTATTGAGTATCTGGTTTTATGAGCTTCTCTAAGTACCATTTCTCTCATATCTCCAAATTTTGGTACCCAAATCCTTTCAGCCCTATACCGGGTTCCGTCTTCCCGAATATTAAGATGCTTCTCCGATCCTTTGGGTATTTCATCCTTTAAATTTCCCTCTTTTAAAACTCCTTGTTGCGCCTCCTTTATTTGAGTAGTAAGGTTATTATGAATCATTATATTCATAGATTTTACTCGAATGGGTTCTCTGTCCTTCCAGCTCAAGGCATCGGCTACCACATTTGCCTTCCCCGGGTGGTAACGAATCTCAAAGTCATAATCATTCAATAATTCAATCCACCTACGCTGCCTCATATTCAGTTGTTTCTGATTAAATATGTGTTGAAGACTTTTGTGGTCGGTATATATAATACTTTTGACCCCATATAAGTAGTGCCTCCAAGTCTTTAATGCAAAAACAACCGCGCCTAATTCCAAATCATGCGTCGTATAATTTTGTTCGTGAATCTTCAATTGTCTAGACGCATAAGCAATCACCTTCGTTCGTTGCATTAATACACAACCGAGACCTTGCTTTGATGCGTCACAATAAATCACAAAATCATCATTCCCTTCAGGCAATGACAATATAGGTGCCGTAGTTAGCTTTTTCTTCAATAACTGAAACGCTTTCTCTTGTTCATCATTCCATTCAAATTTCTTCCCTTTATGCGTTAATGCAGTCAAGGGTTTTGCTATTCTGGAAAAGTCTTGGATGAACCTTCTGTAGTAACTAGCTAGTCCTAAAAACTGGCGTATGTGTTTCGGAGTTTTTGGGGTTTCCCATTTTTCAACAGTTTCTATCTTTGCCGGATCCACCTTAATACCTTCTTTGTTCACTATGTGACCGAGGAATTGAACTTCTTCCAACCAAAATGCACACTTTGAAAACTTAGCGTACAATTCTTCCTTCCTCAATACTTCTAACACCTTTCTCAAATGTTCACCGTGTTCTTGGTCATTCTTTGAGTAAATAAGTATGTCATCAATGAAGACAATGACAAACTTGTCAAGGTATGGTCCACACACTCGGTTCATAAGGTCCATGAACACAGCTGGTGCATTAGTTAAACCAAACGGCATGACCATAAACTCGTAATGACCGTAACGTGTTCTGAAAGCAGTCTTTGGAATATCATCTTCTTTCACCCGCATTTGATGATACCCAGAACGTAAGTCAATCTTTGAATAAATAGACGAGCCTTGTAGTTGATCAAATAAGTCGTCGATTCTCGGTAGTGGGTAGCGGTTCTTGATGGTAAGTTTGTTCAACTCTCGGTAGTCGATACACAACCTGAATGTACCATCTTTCTTCTTGACAAACAAAACAGGAGCTCCCCACGGTGATGTGCTTGGTCGAATGAAACCACGCTCTAAAATTTCTTGTAATTGGCTTTGTAGTTCTTTCATCTCGCTGGGTGCGAGTCTGTAAGGAGCACGAGCTATTGGTGCAGCTCCTGGTACAAGATCTATTTGAAATTCAACGGATCGATGTGGGGGTAATCCCGGTAATTCTTTCAGAAATACATCGGGAAATTCTTTTGCAATGGGAACATCATTGATGCTCTTTTCTTCAGTTTGTACT
This sequence comes from Rutidosis leptorrhynchoides, assembly GCF_046630445.1. Classification (NCBI taxonomy): domain Eukaryota; kingdom Viridiplantae; phylum Streptophyta; class Magnoliopsida; order Asterales; family Asteraceae; genus Rutidosis; species Rutidosis leptorrhynchoides. The sequence continues at coordinate 267,408,933 of NC_092339.1, forward strand.
TTCTCGACGTGTGCTAGAACAGCATAGCAACCTTTTCTTATTAGTTTTTGTGCCTTCAAATTACTAATAAGATGTAGCTTCGTGTTGCCCTTTTCTCCGTACACCATTAAGGGTTTTCCTTTTTCTCGTATAATACGAATTGCATTTTTGTAACAAACGATCTCTGCTTTCACTTCTTTCAACCAGTCCATACCGATTATCACATCAAAACTCCCTAACTCTACTGGTATCAAATCAATCTTAAATGTTTCGCTAACCAGTTTAATTTCTCGATTCCGACATATATTATCTGCTGAAATTAATTTACCATTTGCTAATTCGAGTAAAAATTTACTATCCAAAGGCGTCAATGGACAACTTAATTTAGCACAAAAATCTCTACTCATATAGCTTCTATCCACACCCGAATCAAATAAAACGTAAGCAGATTTATTGTCAATAAGAAACGTACCCGTAACAAGCTCCGGGTCTTCCTGTGCCTCTGCCGCATTAATATTGAAAACTCTTCCGCGGCCTTGTCCATTCGTGTTCTCCTGGTTCGGGCAATTTCTAATAATGTGGCCCGGTTTTCCACATTTATAACAAACTACATTGGCATAACTTGCTCCGACACTACTTGCTCCGCCATTACTCGTTCCGACACCATTTGTTCCTTTCGTTCTATTAACCCCTGGTCCGTAGATCTCACACTTCGCCGCGCTATGACCATTTCTTTTACACTTGTTGCAAAATTTGGTGCAGAACCCCGAGTGATACTTTTCACACCTTTGGCATAGCTGCTTCTGATTGTTGTTGTTGTTGCGGTTATTATTGTTGTTGGGATGATTGTTGTAGTTGCTGTTGTTATTGTTGTTGTTGGGCCGTTTGTTGTAGTTGCGATTGATGTTGCGATTGTTGGGATAATTGTTGCGATTATTGTTTTAATTACTGTTGTTGTTGTATTGGTGATTCTTATCACCGTTTTCCTCCCACTTTCTTTTTACTTGCTTCACATTGGCCTCTTCAGCAGTCTGTTCTTTAATTCTTTCTTCAATCTGGTTCACTAGTTTTTGAGCCATTCTACATGCCTGTTGTATGGAGGCGGGCTCGTGTGAACTTATATCTTCTTGGATTCTTTCCGGTAATCCTTTCACAAACGCGTCGATCTTCTCTTCCTCATCTTCGAATGCTCCCGGACACAATAGGCACAATTCTGTGAATCGTCTTTCGTACGTGGTAATATCAAATCCTTGGGTTCGTAACCCTCTAAGTTCTGTCTTGAGCTTATTGACCTCGGTTCTGGGACGGTACTTCTCGTTCATCAAGTGCTTGAATGCTGACCACGGTAGTGCGTAAGCATCATCTTGTCCCACTTGCTCTAGATAGGTATTCCACCATGTTAACGCAGAACCTGTGAAGGTATGCGTAGCGTACTTCACTTTGTCCTCTTCCGTACACTTACTTATGGCAAACACCGATTCGACCTTCTCGGTCCACCGTTTCAATCCGATCGGTCCTTCGGTTCCATCAAATTCCAAAGGTTTGCAGGCAGTGAATTCTTTGTAGGTGCATCCTACACGATTTCCTGTACTGCTAGATCCAAGGTTATTGTTGGTATGTAGCGCAGCCTGTACTGCGGCTATGTTTGAAGCTAGAAAAGTACGGAATTCCTCTTCATTCATATTCACAATGTGTCGAGTAGTTGGTGCCATTTCCTTCAAAATAGTCAAATGGAACAAGTTAATCATACAGAATATTAAGAGTAGTTAATAGTATTTCGTAGCATAATATGAACTCATTTATAAAAGCTTTTTCTTCATATTAGCATTTTATAAGTTTAAATTCGGGTAGTACCTACCCGTTAAGTTCATACTTAGTAGCTAATATACAATTCAACTACTACAATTCTATATGAAAAACTGATTATAATAATATTTCGCGTTCAAACTTTTACACAATATTTTACAAGCTTACAATACCGCTTATTTTACATATAGCATGAAATATAGAACACAATAAATTTGATACAAGATGGTTGTGAAGATAATTCTAGCTAGTACACAAGTCGTTCAGCAAAGGCAATAAAGACACGTAATTCATACGTCCAGAAACAAGTCATGCATTCTGGTTTTACTAGGATTACTTCCCATCCTTGGTCTTGTGGAACATAACCGTTATGGCCGTTGATAAAACAGCGTGTTGTAACGTCGTCAAAGGGACGAGGGTTACGTAATGTCCAACAGTCCCGTAACAATCTAAAAACCTCATTTCTTACCCCAATTACCGACTCCGTCACTTGTGAGAACGTTTTGTTTAATAGTTGTAGCCCGATGTTCTTGTTCTCACTTTGGTGAGAAGCGAACATTACTAATCCGTAAGCATAACATGCTTCTTTATGTTGCATGTTAGCCGCTTTTTCTAAATCACGAAGTCCAATATTCGGATATATTGAGTCAAAATAATTTCTTAACCCATTGCGTAAAATAGCATTTGGGTTCCCCGCAATATATGCGTCAAAGTAAACACATCGTAACTTATGGATTTCCCAATGTGATATCCCCCATCTTTCGAACGAAAGCCTTTTATAAACCAAGGCATTCTTGGAACGTTCTTCGAATGCCTTACAAACTGATCTCGCCTTAAATAGTTGTGCCGAAGAATTCTGACCGACTCTAGACAAGATTTCATCAATCATGTCTCCGGGTAGGTCTCTTAAAATATTGGGTTGTCTATCCATTTTGTGTTTTTATACTGTAAAATAGACAAGAGTTAGATTCATAAAAAAAAAAATACTTATTAATACAAGCAATTTTTACATATATCATAAAGCATAAGCACACTATATTACATATATTACACCACACGAATACAACTATCTTATTCCGACTCGCTTGTTTCTTCTTCTTCGGTTTTGGTTCGTTTTGCCAAGTTTCTAGGGATATATGATGTTCCCCTAATACGAGCCGTCGTTTTCCACATTGGTTTAGAAAAACCTGGTGGTTTAGAGGTTCCCGGGTCATTGTTACAACTTAAGGACTTCGGGGGTTGACGATACATATAAAGTTCATCGGGGTTGGAATTAGATTTCTCTATTTTTATGCCCTTTCCCTTATTATTTTATTTTGCCTTTTTAAATTCAGTTGGGGTAATTTCTATAACATCATCGGAATTCTCGTCGGAATCCGATTCATCGGAGAATTGGTAATCCTCCCAATATTTTGCTTCCTTGGCGGAAACACCATTGACCATAATTAACCTTGGTCGGTTGGTTGAGGATTTTCTTTTACTTAACCGTTTTATTATTTCCCCCACCGGTTCTATTTCTTCATCCGGTTCCGATTCTTCTTCCGGTTCCTCTTCGGGAACTTGTGAATCAGTCCACGAATCATTCCAATTTACATTTGACTCTTCATTATTATTAGGTGAGTCAATGGGACTTGTTCTAGAGGTAGACATCTATCACATAATATCAAACGCGTTAAGAGATTAATATATCACATAATATTCACATGTTAAAAATATATAGTTTCCAACAAAATTTGTTAAGCAATCATTTTTCAAGTAAACACGGTCGAAGTCCAGACTCACTAATGCATCCTAACAAACTCGATAAGACACACTAATGCAAAATTCTGGTTCTCTAAGACCAACGCTCGGATACCAACTGAAATGTCCCGTTCTTATTGATTAAAAACGTTCCATATTAATTGATTTCGTTGCGAGGTTTTGACCTCTATATGAGACGTTTTTCAAAGACTGCATTTATTTTAAAACAAACCATAACCTTTATTTCATCAATAAAGGTTTAAAAAGCTTTACGTAGATTATCAAATAATGATAATCTAAAATATCCTGTTTACACACGACCATTACATAATGGTTTACAATACAAATATGTTACAACAAAATAAGTTTCTTGAATGCAGTTTTTACACAATATCATACAAACATGGACTCCAAATCTCGTCCTTATTTAAGTATGCGATAGCGGAAGCTCTTAATAATCACCTGAGAATAAACATGCTTAAAACGTCAACAAAAATGTTGGTGAGTTATAGGTTTAACCTATATATATCAAATCGTAACAATAGACCACAAGATTTCATATTTCAATACACATCCCATACATAGAGATAAAAATCATTCATATGGTGAACACCTGGTAACCGACATTAACAAGATGCATATATAAGAATATCCCCATTATTCCGGGACACCCTTCGGATATGATATAAATTTCGAAGTACTAAAGCATCCGGTACTTTGGATGGGGTTTGTTAGGCCCAATAGATCTATCTTTAGGATTCGCGTCAATTAGGGCGTCTGTTCCCTAATTCTTAGGTTACCAGACTTAATAAAAAGGGGCATATTCGATTTCGATAATTCAACCATAGAATGTAGTTTCACGTACTTGTGTCTATTTTGTAAATCATTTATAAAACCTGCATGTATTCTCATCCCAAAAATATTAGATTTTAAAAGTGGGACTATAACTCACTTTCACAGATTTTTACTTCGTCGGGAAGTAAGACTTGGCCACTGGTTGATTCACGAACCTATAACAATATATACATATATATCAAAGTATGTTCAAAATATATTTACAACACTTTTAATATATTTTGATGTTTTAAGTTTATTAAGTCAGCTGTCCTCGTTAGTAACCTACAACTAGTTGTCCACAATTAGATGTATAGAAATAAATCGATAAATATTATCTTGAATCAATCCACGACCCAGTGTATACGTATCTCAGTATTGATCACAACTCAAACTATATATATTTTGGAATCAACCTCAACCCTGTATAGCTAACTCCAACATTCACATATAGAGTGTCTATGGTTGTTCCGAAATATATATAGATGTGTCGACATGATAGGTTGAAACATTGTATACGTGTCTATGGTATCTCAAGATTACATAATATACAATACAAGTTGATTAAGTTATGGTTGGAATAGATTTGTTACCAATTTTCACGTAGCTAAAAAGAGAAAAATTATCCAATCTTGTTTTACCCATAACTTCTTCATTTTAAATCCGTTTTGAGTGAATCAAATTGCTATGGTTTTATATTGAACTCTATTTTATGAATCTAAACAGAAAAAGTATAGGTTTATAGTCGGAAAAAATAAGTTACAAGTCGTTTTTGTAAAGGTAGTCATTTCAGTCGAAAGAACGACGTCTAGATGACCATTTTAGAAAACATACTTCCACTTTGAGTTTAACCATAATTCTTGGATATAGTTTCATGTTCATAATAAAAATCATCTTCTCAGAATAACAACTTTTAAATCAAAGTTTATCATAGTTTTTAATTAACTAACCCAAAACAGCCCGCGGTGTTACTACGACGGCGTAAATCCGGTTTTACGGTGTTTTTCGTGTTTCCAGGTTTTAAATCATTAAGTTAGCATATCATATAGATATAGAACATGTGTTTAGTTGATTTTAAAAGTCAAGTTGGAAGAATTAACTTTTGTTTGCGAACAAGTTTAGAATTAACTAAACTATGTTCTAGTGATTACAAGTTTAAACCTTCGAATAAGATAGCTTTATATGTATGAATCGAATGATGTTATGAACATCATTACTACCTTAAGTTCCTTGGATAAACCTACTGGAAAAGAGAAAAATGGATCTAGCTTCAACGGATCCTTGGATGGCTCGAAGTTCTTGAAGCAGAATCATGACACGAAAACAAGTTCAAGTAAGATCATCACTTGAAATAAGATTGTTATAGTTAGAGAAATTGAACCAAAGTTTGAATATGATTATTACCTTGTATTAGAATGATAACCTACTGTAAGAAACAAAGATTTCTTGAGGTTGGATGATCACCTTACAAGATTGGAAGTGAGCTAGCAAACTTGAAAGTATTCTTGATTTTATGTAACTAGAACTTGTAAAATATATGAAGAACACTTAGAACTTGAAGATAGAACTTGAGAGAGATCAATTAGATGAAGAAAATTGAAGATAGAACTTGAGAGAGATCAATTAGATATAAAGGATATGTAATTTTGTTTTCATGTAAATAAGTCATGAATGATTACTCATATTTTTGTAATTTTATGAGATATTTCATTCTAGTTGCCAAATGATGGTTCCCACATGTGTTAGGTGACTCACATGGGCTGCTAAGAGCTGATCATTTGAGTGTATATACCAATAGTACATACATCTAAAAGCTGTGTATTGTACGAGTACGAATACGGGTGCATATGAGTAGAATTGTTGATGAAACTGAACGAGGATGTAATTGTAAGCATTTTTGTTAAGTAGAAGTATTTTGATAAGTGTCTTGAAGTATTTCAAAAGTGTATGAATACATATTAAAACACTACATGTATATACATTTTAACTGAGTCGTTAAGTCATCGTTAGTCGTTACATGTAAATGTTGTTTTGAAACCTTTAGGTTAACGATCTTGTTGAATGTTGTTAACCCATTGTTTATTATAAAAAATGAGATGTTAAATTATTATATTATCATGATATAATGATATATAATATATCTTAGTATGATGTATATACAGTTAAATGTCGTTACAACGATAATCGTTACATATATGTCTCGTTTCGAAATCATTAAGTTAGTAGTCTTATTTTTACATATGTATTTCATTGTTAATACACTTAATAATATATTTACTTATCATTTAACATAATTAACCAAGTGTATCAATATCTTAATATGATTCATATGTACCTAGTAAGACGTTGTTATAACGATAATCGTTATATATATCGTTTTTGAGTTTCTTAAATTAATAGTCTCATTTTTATGTATATAACTCATTGTTAAAATACCTAATGAGATACATACTTATAATAAAAACATGTTAACTATATATATAACCATATATATGTCATTGTATAGTTTTTACAAGTTTTAACGTTCGTGAATCACCGGTCAACTTGGGTGGTCAATTGTCTATATGAAACATATTTTAATTAATCAAGTCTTAACAAGTTTGATTGCTTAACATGTTGGAAAACATTTAATCATGTAAATATCAATCTCAATTAATATATATAGACATGGAAAAGTTCGGGTCACTACAGCATGCATACCATTTCGTAATATATCTTACTATAATTGACTTAATAATCATCTTGATGAACTCAACGAATCGAATGCAATGTCTTTTGAAATATGTCATGAATGACTCCAAATAATATCTCTAAGATGAGCAAATGCACAGCGGAAGATTTCTTTCGTACCTGAGAATGAACATGCTTTAAAGTGTCAACCAAAAGGTCGGTGAGTTCATTAGTTTAACATAAATAATCATTTCCTAATTTTAATAGACCACAAGATTTCATATTTCCATTTCTCATAAACATACGTCCCATGCATAGAGACAAAAATATTATTCATATGGATTGAATACCTGGTAATCGACATTCACAAGACGCATATAAGAATATCCCCATCATTCCGGGATCCTCCTTCAGACATGATATAAATTTCGAAGTACTAAAGCATCCGGTACTTTGGATGGGGCTTGTTGGGCCCGATAGATCTATCTTTAGAGTTCGCGTCAATTAGGGTGTCTGTTCCCTAATTCTTAGATTACCAGACTTAATAAAAAGGGGCATATTCGATTTCGATAATTCAACCATAGAATGTAGTTTCACGTACTTGTGTCTATTTCGTAAAACAGTTATAAAAGCAGCGCATGTATTCTCAGTCCCAAAATATATTGCAAAAGCATTTAAAAAGGGATTAATGAAACTCACGCATATAAATATTGTAAAACAGTTAATAAAGCATTTGCATGTATTCTCAGCCCAAAAATGTAATAAGTAAAAAGGGAGAAAATGAAACTCACGCATATAAATATTGTAAAACAGTTATTAAAACATTGCATGTATTCTCAGCCCAAAAATGTAAGGAGTAAAAGGGAATCAAATGAAACTCACTTTGCTATATTTTGTAGTAAAAATACATATGATGAAACTGAACAATGCAGGGTTAGCCTCGGATTCACGAACCTATACCATTTATGTATATATTAACACATATAATGGAAATCGAACAAAATTATATATTATTAATAATGATATAGTTGTTATATTAATAATCTATATCTTTCATTAATAATTAATTTAAATATTTTTTTATTTCATATACTTTAAATAAATAAATAGTATTATAAAAAAAGTTAATTTAGATATATTATATGTATTAACTATAGTGTTATATAACTAAAAATCATTGGATAAAATAATGTTAATAATAATAAATAAAAAGTTGTATTATTTTGTAATAATAATATTAGTAAATATACTTAATAATGATAATAATAATAATATTAATATTACTAGAAATGATAATTTTTATATAAAATGATAATTTTAATAATAATTGTAATGTTAATAATAATGATACTACTAATAATATTTTTAATGACAATACTAGTACTAATAATAATAATAATAATAATAATAATAATAATAATAATAATAATAATAATAATAATAATAATAATAATAATAATAATAATAATAATAATAATAATAACAATAATAATAATTGAAAATGCTACCTCCTAAAGAATCGGATTTAAAAACAAAAGACCTCCGCCCGGGCTCGAACTCATGACCTCTCGCTCACCTAATAACATCACAAACCAACATGCTATTTCAGCTTTTCTGAAATTATAACACCCTAAATGTATATATATCGATTTGTTCTCTGTCTCCTTGTTTTCTTCCCCTTTGCAAAATCGTTAACACGGAAACATGGTGGGTTTTGCTCCTGGTGACTCAATTCACGGCCCAACAGGAAACTGAATCTCGACGGCCCAAAAGAAATTTGGTCCAACAGGCCCACACTCCTAAGGTAGTTTTTATTGGAAAAAAAATATTTTGCAGCGTCCTGGTTTCGAACCCACGACCTCTTGGTATGCAACACACACCTCAAACCATTCAACCACACTTTTTTTCTGAAATAAACTCAGATTAATTTCTTTTAAACTTAAAGTCTATGGTCTTCAAAATACAACACCCATTTATATCTTCATCATCATCATTAATCTAGTATAATTATGATCATAACCATAATATTTTCATTTATAATCATATTCATCATCATAAACCCTTTCTAATATTTGTTCTAAGTGTCGAGTATATCTATCATCATCATGTATCATCTATATCATAATCTTACATCCATCTTTCCCCCGTCACCGTGATTCATCAAAAAAAAAATATCGAGTATATAATAAGGAAATCGGTTACCTTATCATTTACTTTAATTATTTGCACTTTACTTTATGGTATTAACATTATCTCTACTAACCCACTTAGAGAAAGTGATGGCAAGTGGGTTCCTTCATGTTGGTTAGGTGTCGGCCAAGAGGAAAAAAAGTGGCACTTTATCATCAACACTTAAACTAATATCTTTTATATCATTCTCACAGCTATTCAATTAACACCAATATCATTTCATCTTTGATGCTCTACGGTTTCACCATCAATACAATAAATGGTTGTAGCGAACAGATCATTACATATCAGCTGTAGCGAGTTGCGGTAGCTGCTGTAGTAATCGTGACAGATACCAGTGTGTAGCTGCAATAGCAGTTCAACGTAAAAAAATGAACATGGAGGTTTGGGTGATAGTTGTAGTGGTGCTCCGTTCACAGTAGGAACAAGAATTCAACGTAGCCGTTGCAGCAGTCTTCTATATTTATTGGTGTCTCGTGGCTTAAATAGAAAAATGAAGATATAGCATTTTTGGTGATTATGTCGATGACTTGAGTAGTGGCCTGTCTTGGGCTGGGTGTGTTCACAACAGAAAGTAACCAGGTTGATTTGGAGTGGTAAAGGTGGTTTAATCGTGATTAAATTAGAAAACACTACAGTAGTATTAATTTAATGGTTCAGGGGGCGTTTGGTTTTAATGGGTTTGTGGTTGTCGAAAATTGAAACAGATTGATGGTGTTGGTCTAGTGATTGATCAAGAAGGTGGTGTTTTAGTGATGATTTACGGTGATTGATGAGAAGTGATGGTGGTGTTTGGTTCCGATTGTTCGACAGGAGAAAGAAAAGAAAACACGGAAATGGGTTGGTGGTGTTCTCGGTTGTAACTCTAGTCGGAGTATGGTGGTTTAAAAGGTGGTGCTCATTGATTCCATAGTATTTGAGTGATGATGATGGTAGTTTTATGTAAACCAATATGTATATGTATATAGAGAAAGATAGTTAAGGTGGGTGACGGTAGTGTTTAATTGTAGATGGAGAGGAAGCAAACTGTGGGTGATATCTATCTATCAATTATTTAGATATATGTATATATTTATAAAATGCAGTGTATGAATTTTAATCAAAAGTAACCAGTAGCCAAACAGTGAGGTACAGTAATCGAATAGTAAATATCAATTTAAGTTCACGGGTTCAATCAAATTGAATTATAAATATAATATCATATAATAGTATTATTAATAATAAACGTGCTTTTAATTTAAATATCTTACGCTAAATCGTACCCCGTTGTTAAATCAGTGGTGGATAAAAAGTACTCAGAAAAATCTCATATTTTTAAATTAAGTATCTTCATTTATTTTGGTCATTTTGGTATAAAATTCAATCATAAATTGTTTAAATAAAAATTACATCAACTATCCCTCTCATTTATGGGTAAAAATATAAAAAGTGTTAAAATTAATTAATTAGATCCTAAATATACTTTTAATAAGCCTACAACTTATATAACTCATTTTCGGATCACCGTTTATTTTAAAATCATATAAGTTTAGTTTTAACTTGGTTAAAAACAAACGAGTGCTACGATCGTTTAATAAATAAATTCAAAATCATATATATTCAATATACTTTTCATATATAAATATAGATTTATAGTAATATCATATATTATTTTATTTACACAAATGAATTAAATCATATAAGTTTCTATTTCAAATTAATATATATATATATATATATATATATATATATATATATATATATATATACATGTATTTATTTACAGATAGTGGTTCGTGAATCGTCGGGAATATTCGAAGGGTAATTGAATATGTGAATATCGTTTCAAAAAATTTCTAGACTCAACATTACATACTTTGCTTATCGTGTCGGAAACATATAAAGATTAAGTTTAAATTTGGTCGAAAATTCCCGGGTCGTCACAGTACCTACCCGTTAAAGAAATTTCGTCCTGAAATTTGAGTGAGGTCGTCATGGCTAACAATAAATATGTTTTCCTGACGAATATGAGCTGATAAATAGAGTTTTATCATTATTAAATAATATGGATAAAATGATTCGATTAATCGAAGCGTATGAATGAAGCTATCACAAAGGATCGAGATGAAGAAATGGAGATTTTTCATGACTTTTGACGTAGTTGCAATTGAATTTCGGAATTCAAAGGATTTAAAAGAAAATCTTGAAAATCTATAAGATTTGATTCTTCGGGATTTATGAAAATTAAGATCTCTTTAATTAAATACTGTGATCTGCCTCGACTACTCTGTCTGATATTTTTATTATAAATTAAGCTCTTCCGTTCCATTGTTCTCACCATTCCTATATTTCCTTTCTTAGTTCATACATCTAATAGATTGTAAAAATGCTTAATCCCGTTCTAATCCTTGATATTTTCCTAATTGGCATTTCTGTCATCCTTCTTTTCAATTTTCCACCAGAAGAATTTGTTTGCTTCCACTATTACTTTGGGGTGATACTATTCTTAATTATACCGTGTCTTTATATTGCTATTCGTATTAATATCCACGGTTTGTACTGAGTTGTTGTTGGGTTTTATATCTTCCCTTATATTTCGATGTCTCTGCTTATGTCCTTCTGTAATCATTGACATCCATAGCTAATACTCTCTCCAATTTACTATGATTTATACTCCCATTTTTATTTCAGATCTTCATTCTTTTGTTTTCTTTTCCCGACTTTAAATCAAGCGAATAATGGTCCAGAATTCGTAGGTATGGAGTTTCAAATGATCTTAATATTCTAAACAGGAAAGAGTGTAATAGCACGATTTGATTTGTCAAATTACCAGAATCACTGAGAATAGAACTATCAAGGATATACTTTCTTGATATGTTCAGAAGTTAAACAGAATGAAATAGTTATGTAACATGGCACATGATGACATTATAATCTATGAATCATCACATTTCATTAGAAACTCAGCATGACTTACTGTAATATAATCACGTTGATCAAGTGTAATTATATTAAACTAACTCATGCATCAGTTCCCAACATTACTTCAATAACATTCATCTTTTAAGCTCGAAAGTTTACAGAATATAGAAACTAACAGTTTCTATATGATGTAATACTGATAGCAAGAAGAGATTAATAATTTCAGATAAGATTAGTTATGAAAATATATTCAGAAATATCGAGGATATTTATAATGAAAGATACGATAATATCTCGAAATATCTAAGATCAGAGGATGATAGAAACTATTGTCCACAAGGGTTTAGAGTAAAGAGCAAGATATTCGCTAAAGACTTTAGCAGGCATTGAATCGTTTGGATTCTTTGAAGTCAAACTTATTCTTTGTGATTTGTCCACGGCTTTCTTCATAGTTTCGCATAATCTGCTTTTCAGTAATAAATTTTCTATTGAATGTTTCCAATATAATGATACACAGGAAGCACGAAGAGGTATATAATTTCGGATGAAAATATTTATGAAAATATCCTCAGAAATATCGAAGATATTGATGAGGATATTTTGGAATTTCTAAGTTCGATGGTTGATGGAGAAAGGTTTTTCTCAAGATTTTAACATGACTTCGGAGCATGATATTCTCTAAAGATTTCGTCGGATCCAGAATTATCTGGATTCTTTGAATATAGGGTATGGTCCTTGTATTTGTCCTTGGTCTCCTTCATGGTTAACTCTATCCGTTTTCCAGTTCCAACGTTTCTGAGCTTTTCCAACATATTATTCTTTATCATCAAACTTCCGACGACTAAGGTCGTTTACAGTTGTCTACGGTTCCTGCTGCTTCATTCAGCTTTTTCAACATACAGAGTATTGATTTGTAGACTGAGTGCTTTTCAGGATTTCAGATGAAAGATCATAATTCTAAGAGATGAATGTTATACATATAACTGTTGATGTAGATAGGTTGTGAGTTTTCAAAGTACTGATTGCTGATTCCTGGTAATTGGTATGGCAATTCTTGTTACAAGATGCAGATGAGTACACGATGAGACTTCAATAGATAAATGTAGTGATTTATCGGAGAGATTTAAACCAAGTAGTAACGAGGTTGCTGGTACGTCTGCTGGTAATATGGTGGAATATAAAAAAATTCTCCGGTATCAAAAGGGTAATCGTATATATCAGGATTATAGTAAGGCTACTTCGAATGAAAAGTCGAAGTTGACTTGCTGGAACTGTGACAAAATTGGCTACTTTGAAAAGGGATCGCAAAGTTATTTTTGCTAATAAATGCCAAAGGATCTGACGCGACTACGTGTTAAACTTTTACTCAGTTGCCGAGAGTTTCTCAGGTGCAATACTATATACATAATTCTATCCTTCGTAGATAAAGTGCGGTTGGTTTATCCTCTCGATTGAGGTGTTTTCAAGAATCATGAAAGGTTTGAACGCAGATGTGACGATCGCTCCAAATCCATATGGACGAACACGTCATTCATTGATTTCATTGCGAGGTATTTGACCTCTATATGATACGTTTTGTAAACATTGCATTCTTTTGAAAAGGCACACCATAAATGAATATTTAAATCAAAGGTTTTCGACATCTGATGATTTCTACATATAGACAATCACCATAAATAATAGTTTACAACATCATTTCTGTTGACAATGCAGTCAAAATAAGATACATGGTGATGATTTGGTAAATGCAACGTCTCCTTGAAAAATATGTCATGCAAGACTCCATGCACATAGCTTGTTTAACATCTAAGCAAACAGCGGAAGACTTCTAGGAAACCTGAGAATAAACATGCTAACAAGTGTCAACACAAAGGTTGGTGAGTTCATAGTTTTAATGTTGCTCATAATCTGTATATAAAGGTGGATCACAAGATTTCAGTTGTTTAATCCAGAAACGTTTATCAATAGATTCTACATAACAGAGCACCCTGGTAACTAAACTTTAACGCTTATATAATTTGTACCCTTTGTATAATCATCTTAATAATACACGCAAACCAACGTGTACGCTTCTCAAATAGCATACGTCCGTTAAAAGGCTAGCGCTCTAGCTCGGACGGGGATGTCAAGCCCTATGGATCCATATACTACTACTCGCGCCCACCAGTTCTTATAACTGGCAGTTACTAGTTACCAAAGTTAAGGGATTTTCGGTTCAAACTCAGTGTAGAATTTAGTATGTACTTGTATCCATTGCGTTTAAAATAAAGTGCATGTATTCTCAGCCCAAAAATATATTGCAAAAGCAATTAAAAAGGGATCGTATGAAACTCACCCATATAAATATTGTAAATCAGTTAATAAAGCATTTGCATGTATTCTCAGCCCAAAAATATTGAGAGAAAAAGGGTTCTTATGAAACTCACCCATATAAATATTGTAAATCAGTTAATAAAGCATTTGCATGTATTCTCAGCCCAAAAATATAAAGAGAAAAAGGGAGCAAGTGAACTCACTATTTAATATTGATATACAATATTGTAGAAAAGCACGTAGACGCATCGGAGATGATAAACACGAGGTTTGATTCACAAAAATACCCTCAAACATTACCCATAATTTCCTTGGCAATAACCCATATTTTCCTTAGCTCTAGCTCGCTTGGAAACACGTTTTGAAAATTACTTGGACAGCACTCCGTCGTAATATTTTATGTACATTATTATTTTTGTATCGCAAAAATAATAACATTAATAATAAAAATAATAATAATAAAAATAATAATAATAATAATAATAATAATAATAATAATAATAATAATAATAATAATAATAATAATAATAATAATAATAATAATATTACGGAGTATATCTATATTTGTGTATGTGTGTGATTATCTCGAGCCAAAAACTGCAATTTATAGAACCTGGCCTAAAATCTGGAGTCATGCGACTCGCATGGAAATGGCCTTCTGGCCATGCGACTCGCATGAGGACCAGGGACAGCTCACATTGTTTTGTATTTTAGTTTGTCGACATATTTAAATATAATATATATTATATTTAATTTATATAATTATTTATATATTATATTATATTTACGTGCATAGTTAACTTGTAACTTTTGTTCCGATAAGTCGTACGTTGTTACTTGACTTATGTCCCGGTTCCGGTTTCTCGAATGTCCTTTCGTACGCTGAGAAAACTTGCATTTTACATTTCGTGACTCGTACCTTTGTTAAAATATAGCCTTAAATTATTCCTAAACTATACCACTCAAAGTATATCTTAAATTTTCGAGTATTTTGGTCATTTACTTCTATAAATCATCGTCTCACTATTTGTTAAAATACATTTTTAAAATAGTGGTTTACTGTAGCAAAGTTACTGTAGCAAAGTCAATTTTTACTGTAGCAATTCACTGTAGCAAAGTAAATTTTACTGTAGCAAATAGTGATTTTCGAAAATACTGTAGCATTTTGGGTACTGTAGCAATTTGAAAATACTTTATCAAATTAGTGTTTTACTGGTTCATCTTAAACGTTTTAGTTAACTTATCTAAATATCAATCAAATCAATAATCGAATTTTACTATCGTTTACTAAATAACTTGAAATCATATATATTCAATTAGATATATAAACCAATAAGTTTAATGTACGGTATTATGCAATGAAAACTTTGTTACGTTTTCAAGTTATAGTATATATATGTATCTATTTACATATAATTGTTCGCGAATCGTTGAGAAAATCGAAGGGTACTTGAATAGTTCAAAAACTTTGAGATTCAGTTTTACAGACTTTGTTTATCGTGTCGAAATCATTAATCCTTTAAAGATTAAGTTTAAATTTAGTCGCAAATTTTCGGGTCATTACAGCAGACTATAATCGTCATGATACAAATGAGGTTTAAGATGAAATCAAGTGGCAAACTTGAAGAATTTGTTTAGTTTCATATGTTATAATCAATATTTTAATTCATTTTAATTGTCCAATATTATTAGTCCACAGTCGGTAGTCCACAATTAACAGTCCAATAATTCATATATAATTTAATTTATAATATTCGAATTAATTAATACGTATCGTGACCCGTGTACATGTCTCAGACTCGATCACAACTCAAATTATATATATTATTATAGAATCAACCTCAACCCTGTATAGAGAACTCGATCATTACTGCATATAGAGTGTCTATGGTTATTCCAAATAATATATATAGATGCGTCGATATGATATGTCAAAACCTTGTACACGTGTCCCGATATTTACAGTGCGTAAAAATAAATAACAGAAATTAAATGACGATAAATAAAGTGCTTAAAGTAAATAACAGAAATTAAATGATGATAAATAAAATTGCGTGAATTTAAATTGCGATAAATAAATTGCAATAAATAAAATGTAATACGGAATTAGTTAATTAGCTAGGAATAATTAGCTAGGAACAGTTAGCGTGAATTCTTAACAAAATTTCTCATAGTTAATTTGTTTGTTTCTAACAAATTTTATTTTGTCAAATATTTTCTTCATTATGCCACTTGTTGGATTCTGATAGATCAAAATCCAAATATGAAATTGAATGAAAATGGTTATTCTGCGGTGAACAGACACGTATATCAGTGAGTGCAAATAGGATAGTAAGCGACTATTGAATCAGCTTCGAAGAATGCATAGTGTAACTTATTAATGTGAAATCTAAATATTTCTAGGGTATTACCTACCCGTTAAAATATTTTCACCATTAACAGTTTCTACAAAAGAATTACAATCTTTATGAAAACATATATACATATATATATTTTCTTCAGATGTAATCATGGATTTAATGAGCCAATATGATATTAAACTTATTTGAGTTACCGTTAGAACAAGAATATATAATCTCTAAAATATTAGAGATTACATAATTGCCATGTCGAAAAAAGATAAATAATGTAGAATGTCAGGTAGAACGACGATTATGCTTGAGGTACAGAACGAGACGTTGAGGCAAGGTTTGTTGATGATACAGGTGCTGTTACTGATGGTACTGTTGGTGTCGGTGATGCTGCTGAAGCTGGTAAATTTTGCACCATATTCTCCAAATTGATTACTCGAGCGTGAAGTTCGTTGACTTCTTCTATCATTCCGGGATGATTGTCGGTCGAAACGAGCGGATGAATAAGATCTAGAATTCGAGATAGTATATAATCAAGACGAGGTACTTTGGAAATGAGAGAGAAAATGGTGTTTCAGATAGATTCGCCGGTAAGTGCTTCGGGTTCTTCACCAAGAGGTGAATTCGGTTGGTGGAAGGGATCGCCATCTTTGCGTCTCCACTGATTAAGTCGACTATGAATCCATCAGATGAATTGGGGATGGATGATTGGTTGATTCATTCTGGTGTCGTTGCTTTCGGAGCTTAGATGACTATCCATTCTGAATAACTGTCGGGATAACTATCGGAATAGCTGTCGGAATCCGAGGGACTCGATCTAGTTGAGGGATTCATCTCGTACGATCAGATGAAGGATTTTCGACAAGAAATAGATTATAGGATGTAGATTAGTATCCTGCAATACATAATTTACATATACATATATAATACTAAAATCTCATAAGTTACGGAGGAATCTACGGAAGCTGTCAGGCAAAGATAACAATAACAGATACGCTAAGATATGAATTAGCAGATACGCTAAGATATGAATTTTGTCTATACACTTTTCATGCAGTCAATGCAATAAGATGTGTCTAGACTAAGAATAATAAGCAGGTAATTTACTAAGGATGATAAGCAAATGACTTTCGACTAGAAATGATAAGCAAAACTTATGACATGCAGACACGGTCGAAGTCCAGACTCACTAATGCCTCCTAACGACTTATCAGTTAGACACTCTAATGCAGACCTGGTTCGCTAAGACCTCTGCTCTGATACCAACTATGATAACCCGTCCTAATCCATCCGGACGAAGTCCATATCGATTATAAACGATTCACAACAGTTGATTACATCGCGAGGTACTTGACCTCTATTTGATACATTTTACAAACATTGCATTCGTCTTTGAAAAGACAATCTTTCATTTCATCAAAAGTTGACGGCATGCATACCATTTCGTAATATATCTTACTATAATTTACTTAATAATAATCTTGATGAACTCAACGACTCGAATGCAACGTCTTTTGAAATATGTCATGAATGACTCCAAATAATATCTCTAAGATGAGCAAATGCACAGCGGAAGATTTCTTTCGTACCTGAGAATGAACATGCTTTAAAGTGTCAACCAAAAGGTCGGTGAGTTCATTAGTTTAACATAAATAATCATTTCCTAATTTTAATAGACCACAAGATTTCATATTTCCATTTCTCATAAAAATACGTCCCATGCATAGAGACAAAAATATTATTCATATGGATTGAATACCTGGTAATCGAAATTCACAAGATGCATATAAGAATATCTCCATCATTCCGGGATCCTCCTTCGGACATGATATAAATTTCGAAGTACTAAAGCATCCGGTACTTTAGATAGGGCTTGTTGGGCCCGATAGATCTATCTTTAGAGTTCGCGTCAATTAGGGTGTGTAACGACCTTGGAATTTCCAACGTTTATTTATTAATAATTATTATTATTAATACGTGTGATAAAATGAATGTATGTCATTACATTTACATGTTGCCATGATTGCCCGAACTTGACTTTTAAGTGCCCGAAACGTCTTTGAAACACACGAAACTTGCACGAATAATATTTTCAAGTTTTATTTACATTCATGATTAGTTTTATTAATCATTTTAATTAACTAAAGTTATTGGTTAGTTACTTGGGCTTTAATTGGCTTAACTTGTTATTAATTGTACTTGGACTTTATTAGTGTTATGGACTCTTGAACTTGGGCTTCCAAGCCCATCCTACTTATGTTAATGGATAAACTAGCCCATGTTACACTTGTAAGTATTAATTTTAATGGAACTTGTTAGTTAATACTTGAAAGAATCTAGTTAGCTTGTTATCCCCATGAAACCCCATGCATTAACCACCTTTTGTAAGCTTTTCATGTAAGAGACCAACAAACAAATCCCTCCTCCCTCCAAAGCACCAAACCGTCGGCCATATGGGGTCTAGGGAGAAGTTTTTGCTTCACGTTTTCATTACTACACTTGCTAGTTTTCTCTCATTCAAACATACACACAAAACACCTAAAACTTCCTCTCTTTTCTCTCTAGTTTTTGGTAAGTAACATGAACAAAAATCCTCTTCTTTTCTTCTTGTCTAAACCGAATTCAAACATTCCATAATCATCATCATACTTTGTTTATTTTAATCTTTGTTTACTTGTGTTGATTACTAGTAGTTGTTAGTCACTTATTTACTTGGTTTCAAGAAACAAACTTGCTAGTTTCTTTCTTCTTTATCTTGTATTTACAAGAACAAACAAGAACTAAGCTTACTAGTTTATGTTCTACACATGTTGTATCAAAAGATTTAAGTTCATGGTTGTATAAAATCATTACTTGAAGTTCATGAAGTAAACTTTAAAGTTTACTTTCTAAAGATCAAACTTTGGTTTGAATCTTTAAAGTATGAACAACCATGAATAATTTACTTGTTAACTTAGTTTACTACTTCATTCTTGCACTTTAATTTCATGATTTATGTTCTTGTTGGTCAAATGTTACAAGTTAACTTTGATCTCATTAATCTTGAACTTAAGGTTAACTTTAAATTTCAAGAACATATAAAGGAAACTTTTTAATTATAACTTTGTATACTTATGCTTGATCTAGACTTTTGAGTCTTGGATCTTCAAGATCTTACTAAGAACTATGTTCTACATTTTAAGATCTTGATTTCATAAGTTCATTTTCAAGTTTGTAACTTATTATTAGTCTTATAGTTCATGTAAGTGTCAAACCTAAGACTTTGATGTAACTTTGGTTCATCAAACTACATGCAACTCTTAAGTGAGTTGTGCTTCATGTCTTAGACTTGCACTAGGGTTATGATGGTCAAGACTTGGTTAAGATGATGTAAACACATCCATGACTTGTACACTTGAAGCTATATGCATCAAGGATGAGAACCATGATGAACATCAAGCACCAAGACCACCGGAACCCTTTTAAACTTACTGTTTCTGTCCAAAAGCTACTGATCTGATGCTTCTATAACATACCAGTAGACCTGGGCTGTTCTAAACTTGATTTTTAGATAGAACTTTTCGAGTAGATAACTTTTCATATAGGACTCGTCTTAATTAAAAGTTACGGTTTAGGATTTACGGCCCTCCGATCGTCACTATGTCCTTTAACGTTGTGCAGAAATTTATGACCTACTCGCACTTAGACCGTCGCCACGGTCAAAAGAAGACGATTTTGCTTCTGGAATTTCTACCACACTTAAGGGACTCATAGACGGAGCCATGGCCACTGGTCTCACCTTAATTCAGTAAGGGTAGAGGCTGTGGTGACTTACTGAAGTCATACTTTGTTTTAAACTACTTTCATAAACGAAACCTACTTTACGCCTTTTGTTTAATGATGAATGATGATGACCCTTAAGACCTTAATTACATACTTTTAAACCTATTAAGATGATTTACTGACTTAGTACTATTTGACTTAGGTTGAGGACTTCGGACCGTTTACTTGCACACCTTTCCCGACTACTACTTTACCGCTACATATCATTGTGAGTTATAGCATTCCCTTTTTACTTTAAACTTATTTTGGGAACTGAGAATACATGCGGATTTTATGTTTTACATACTAGGCACGAGTACTTAAACTTATATATGTGTGGGTTATACAACGGCATAAACATTCCCTTTAGCTCGGTAACGTTTAATCATTGGTTTTTGAACCGCGAACGCGAATCTTAGATATGGATCCATAGGGTTTGACATCCCCACTCGGGCTATTCGCGCTAGCATTTAATGAGTGTTTAATACTTCGTAAACATACGCACTTGCCAAGTGTACTTTCAGGGGGTATAAACGTTAAGTTAGTTACCAAATGCCCACGGTTAACATATACTTTATCTTACTGTTTAGAAACGCTCTTTGTAGCACTGAAATCTCGTGGCCTACCTTACACACTGTTATACTTAAACTATAGCTCACCAACCTTTGTGTTGACATTTTTAAGCATGTTTTTCTCAGGTGCTTGAGGTTAGCTTCCACTGTGTACTAGTCGTGCTGTAGACACCCGCTGCTTAGAGTTGTCGTCGCATGAACTACTTTATCTTGCATTCATACTTTATTACTTTTGAACTATGACTTGTAACGACCATTGTGGTCACATGCACTTATTATTTGCTTCTACTTAGTGAAGCATGCTTTTGAAATGTAAAACATTTGATGTCGGTTATGACATCACCTTTTTATCGTGAATGCAACTTCTTTAATTACAACATATAGTACTTAACCTTGTAATGATCCTGTTGTTGATGATTCGTACACGATGGTTTTGTACGGGGCATCACATTTGGTATCAGAGCATTGGTTATAGGGAATTAGGTTGCATTAGTGAGTCTAAGACCGACCCGAGTAGGATTCACTAATAGGACTAATCTACAACTTGCTAGTTTACTTATTTCCGCTGAGCTTACTACATGCTAATGCTTACTTTTTCTGCTATATGCCGTATGCTACTACATGATATCACTACTGCATGATGCTACTTGCTTTTGATTGCATGCTACTTTCATACGAATTGATGTTATTGCCATGCTAGTTACTGTTATACATGATTTAAACTGTTGGCCTATTAATTGCTTGCTTTATGACATACTAACATGGAAAATTTATTTTTCCTTGTTCAGATGTCGGATGTTCCACCTACTGGCATTTCGGGCAGTACAGACTCAGACCCCATCGCCCCACCTACTGCTACACCTGCTGCTGCTACTGCCGATACACCGGCCCCGACACCCACTAGTGATCCCGGCGCTTCTACTTCCGGAGCTGGTACTAGTGCACCTGCCCTAGTGTCTGCTCCCGGACCCTCGAGGTCACAACCCCGCATTGGTGGTATTGAGATCCCCGCGGAGTTCGGGGAAGGGCCGTTTCGTAACCACATGCGCACGCCTTGCCGACGCACTCCCGACGGACGTTTAGTCGTGATTCCACCAGGCAGACACAGACAGATGTTGGTCGCCTTCGGACGCTTCGGATTACCAGCTCAGCCACCAGTGTCACCACCACACGATTCGGATGACCCATCATCCGCCGAATCTTCATCATCAGACGACTCCAGCGATGATGAGGATCCTGCTGATAGACCTATTCAGGCACCCTCCACCCCACCGAAGAAGCGGTACCGTTTCGACGGCACCGTCATTCCAGGGGTGAATGGAGGTCATGCTTTTACTGATGCATTTGGCCATCGTCGTAGAGTTACTGCTCGTAAACGAGTTGTGCCATACCCTGCCGACCTACAGATACGTAAGGTTCCCCGTTACGTATTGACTATTCCTGGAACTGTACCACCTAGATTTAGATACGGACCACTTACATCTAGGGACGTACCTTCTACATCCGGAGCCAGACCATCTACATCAGCACCACCGGTACCACCCGCACCACCCGCCCCACCTGCACCGCCTGCCCCACCAGCTCCCTCTAATGAGGAACTGATGAAGGAGATTGAGACTCTCCGAGCTCGAGTCACTGAGCTCGAGGAGCAGTTGGCTCGAGGAGCAGTTCACCCACCTTCTAAAAGGACCCGTTCATATACATTATAAACGATTCACAATAGTTGATTACATTGCGAGGTATTTGACCTCTATATGATACATTTTATAAACATTGCATTCGTTTTTAAAAGACAATCTTTCTTTACATCGAAAATTGACAGGCATGCATACCATTTCATAATATCCACTATCCAACTATAAATTGATTTAATAATAATCTTTGATGAACTCAATGACTCGAATGCAACGTTCTTCGAAATATGCTATGAAAGACTCCAAGTAATATCTTTAAAATGAGCAAATGCACAGCGGAAGATTTCTTTAACACCTGAGAATAAACATGCTTTAAAGTGTCAACCAAAAGGTTGGTGAGTTCATTAGTTTATCATAATCATTTATTTCCATCATTTTAATAGACCACAAGAATTTCATTTCCAGTTCTCATAAATATACGTCCCATGCATAGAGACAAAAATAATCATTCATATGGTGAACACCTGGTAACTGACATTAACTAGATACATATAAGAATATCCCCTATCATTCCGGGATCCTCCTTCGGACATGATATAAATTTCGAAGTACTAAAGCATCCGGTACTTTGGATGGGGTTTGTTAGGCCCAATAGATCTATCTTTAGGATTCGCGTCAATTAGGGTGTCTGTTCCCTAATTCTTAGATTACCAGACTTTAATAAAAAGGGGCATATTCGATTTCGATAATTCAACCATAGAATGTAGTTTCAATTACTTGTGTCTATTTCGTCAAACATTTATAAAAGCGCATGTATTCTCAGTCCCAAAAATATAAAGGGTAAAAAGGCAAATGAAACTCACCATACTGTATTTCGTAGTAAAAATACATATAACGTCATTGAACAAGTGCAAGGTTGGCCTCGGATTCACGAACCTAAATTAATTATATATATTTATGTGTTGGTCAATATTTGTCTAACAAATTAGGTTAAGTCATAGTGTACCACAATCCTAATGCTCGAGACTAATATGCAAAAGTCAATAAAAGTAAATTTGACTCAAAATAATTTCCAAAAATCTATACATGATTAATATATAGTTTAAATATCGTCGTTTTATATTTTTAAATATTTTTAAAAGATTTATTTGAGTAAATAATATAATTTATTTATTAATAAATAAAATTTTATATTAAATTTATATAATAAAATATACTTTTATATATATTAAGTAATAAAATTTATAGGGTTCATTTAATATCATAAAGATAATATGATAGGTATTATTAAAGTAAGTTATTACACGTAGTAAAATATGTTTGTATCACATATTTATTTGATAAAATAATATCTATAATGATAGTAAGTAAAAGTTGTATTATTTTGTAATAATAATTATTATTATAAAAATATCAATATTTATAATTACTAAGATGACATTATGATAAAACGATAATTCTAATTATGATAACTTTAATATTTACGATAATTTTTAATATTATCTTTAAAATAATAATTCTATTTAAAATAATAATAATAATGATATTTTATAGTAACAATGACATTTCTATTAAAATGATAATTTTTGTTAAAATGATAGTTTTAATACTAACGATACTTTTAATAATAATAGTAATGATAAAAATAATAAGAACGATAATTTTATCTAAATCAATATCTTATAATATTTTAATTTCATCATGATACTCTTACTCATTATTTCCTAATCGTTTCGTTTAATAGCTTTTAATCGTCTTTTATATCGTGTTCATAATAATGATAATAATAGTAATCAAAATAATTAGGTGTTACAAATATTTGTTTTAAATACACTAATATTAATAATGATAGTTACTATAACATTATTAACGATAATACTAATAATTATCTTAATGATAATATAGTAATAATAATAATAACAATAACAATAACCATTTTTAAATAATGATATATATATTAATAACGATAATAATAATAATAATACTAATAATAATAATAATAATAATAATAATAATAATTGGATAATAATAATAATACTAATTATAACTTTAACGATAATAACGATAGTAATAATAAAAAAAATAACAATTTTTAATGATAAATCTCTTTTATTGATAAAGATAATAATAATCATAATAATAAGATAAAACTAGAACGACGATAAAAACGACGATAATAATAATCATTTTTAATAAAAATATCAAAAATTCAATTGATTATAACTTCTAATCCGTTCATCGAAACCATTCGATATCTAAAGGAAAAGTTCTTAATTTTTCGCTAGCTTTCCAAGGACATGCATATCTTATACCTTATCTCAACCGCAAGTGTAACTAATTCAACATTCAACCTAACCTGTCTAAGGGAAATATTAAAAGTACAAGCATGCATAATCCTAAATACTCGAGCACTAGTCAGGGATACACTATTAGTATGTAAAAGTTAAATTATGAGTACTCACGTATCAATATTGAGATTCAATACTGCAGGAAAGGTACGTAGACGCAACGGAAATGATAAACACTATATTGACCTCACGAGCATACCCATGAACCATACTCAATCACCTCCATAGCTATAACCCATAATTTCCTTAATCCTATCCCACTCGAAAAACAATTTCGAAATCACTCGGACAGCACTCCGTCGTAATATTTTATGTATACTAATAATATCTTGAAATAATACGGAGTAAATATATATATGTAAATCGATTGAGAGAGTTTAGAGAAAAATATTTTCAAGTTTCTATGAAATAATGAAACCTATTGAATTCTATTTATAATAGATTTTTGAATTATTAAAGTAATTATTAAAGTATGAATTATTAAAGTGAATTATTAAAGTATGAATTATTAAAGTGAATTATTAAAGTATAAATTATTAAAGTGAATTATTAAAGTATGAATTATTAAAGTAAATTATTAAAGTTAAAGTAAAGTAAAAATAAAGTAAAGGTAAAGTTTAAGTATAGTAAAAGTATAAAACTATGTAGGTATAATACGCGTATAAATATATATAATATTAATTTAAATCGTTATATATATAAAATAAAATATAAATATCGTTATCTTTATCATAGTAGTTAAGTAATGAGTTGTCAAAAGTGATTCTAGATATTTATAAAAGTTATATACGTTTTAATAATAAAGTTCTTTTTAAACTGAAAACGTTTTTGTATGTTTAAAACTAAATAGATCAATCGAGTCTTTATGAGATTCAATCTTCCACTATCCTTTGTCTAGTTCTCAATGATTGACAATTTGTTCTTATTTATAAATCACTTTACCATTTTTCGAATATTGTTAAAATGGAAAGATTTCTCAAATCAACGTGGGCCTTTCAACAGAGACTTGTAATCATAATTCAATATATCTGATAATTCAATCATTTGATCTTATCTTCTAATTCCATTGATAAACATTTTGAAACAGATACAATCATATAAAGTATTTAATCTAATATTTTGTTTACGTTTCAAGTTATAATATATATACACATATACATATATAATCATATTCGTTTAATGGTTCGTGAATCGTTGGAACTTGGTCGAGGGTGAATGAATGTATGAACATAGTTTAAAATTCTTGAAATTTAACTTAACAAATATTGCTTATCGTGTCGGAAACATATAAAGATTAAAGTTTAAATTTGGTTGGAAATTTACGGGTTGTCACAGTACCTACCCGTTAAAGAAATTTCGTCCCGAAATTTGAGTGGAAAGGTCTTGAATGATAATAAGTATGTTTTTATGATGCATACGGGCTGAAAATTAGAGTTTTATCATCAGCGAATAATTTGGATAAACAATCCATTTATATGAAGAGTACGAATGAAGCTAACATAGAAGAGTGAAATGAGTAAGTGTAGATTCATCTTATCATTTGACGTAGATATGATTGATTCCCAGATTTCAAGGGATTTGAAGAAAATCTTCTTAATAAGATTTGACTCTCCGGTAATCAAGGGAATTAGGATCCGCTTTAAATGCGATCGTCCATTTTAATTGTTCTGTCAGAGATTTTCTTATAAATTCACCTCCTTCGTTTCCTTACAACTCACACCTTCTGTTGATGCATTTTATGCAAGTCCCTAGACATCTACCCACGTCCATTGCAGGTACAACAGTTTACAGGCCACCATGATTGCTCGTTATTATCCTATACGTGTTTGTATGTGGTTACAGGAACTGCAGGAACGAGATTTAGATGTTTGACTATGTTAGACTTAGTCAGACGTACGAGTGAAGCCTCACTAGTACACCTGACAGGCTCATACGTACGGCTGATGCTGAGCTAAGTCACAATTACAACCTAAATGAGAAGACACGAGTGAGTGATCACCCGTACAGCTGATGAAGCCAACTCATACGTGTGATGAATGAATCGTATGGGTGAGTCAACAACAGGGGTATATAAAGTCTTATGTTCTTCAATTTTAGGTTAAGCCTCTCATTTGTTACACACACTCAGATCTAGTGAGCTCCTCCAATTTTCTCTCAGTCCAAATCACCCAGGTGGTGAATAATAGCTCTAGGTGTTGATCTAATCACACTTGATTTAGTTGTGGTTTGACTAAATTAATCAAAAAAAAAATTAACCTATTCACTAGAGGGTTTGATTCACTTATTCCGCCATTGTGTGAGTTAAATCTGTTGATTTCTAAGTTCCTAGTCATGTTTCATCACCTTCTATTCTTTCCCCCTCAACTCATATTTTAAAGTATTCATAAATATGCTCCATCTAGTTCTGATTCTCGATATACTTCTAACTTTCATATTGGTCATTCTTCTTTTTCATCTACCGCCAGAAGAATCTATTTACTTCTACTATACTCTTGGGTTTATAGTGTTTCTAGTTCTCCCGTGTCTTTATATTGCTATATGCATCGATATATATAGTTTATAATTTCTGGTTTATCGTTGGGCTTTATATGTTCCCTTATATTTCAAAGTCTCTGCTTCTGTCTTCTATAATCATTATCATTAACAGTTAATGCTCTCTTTTATTTGCTGTAATTTATACCCCAATTTTTATTCGGAGTTTTGTCCTTTTGTTTCTTCTTCTTGCGATTAAGCACCGCTTGTAATGGTCCAGAATTCACAGATATGAATTTCAGAATGAACATTGTTAATGTTCTAGGAAGGAAATTGTGATGGCACGATCTTGACTTGTCAAATTACTAGAATACCTTGGAAAAGGCCGAATCATCAAGAAATATTTTCTTGATATTTTAGAGGTTAAATAGAATACAAGAGTGGTATAACATGGCACATGATGATATTATGATCTGTGAATCATCACGTTCCATTTAGAAACTCAGCATGACTTACTGTAATATAATCACGTTGATCAAGTGTCATTATATTATACTAATTCATGCTTCAGTTCCCAACACTACTTCAAAATATTCCTATTTTAAACTTGAATGTTTCAGAATTTAGAAACTAAAATAGTTTCTTTTATGATGTAATACAGATAGCGCAAAGAGGTAAATGATTTCAAATAAGAAAAATTAAGAAAATATCTTCAGAAATATGGAGGATATTTATAATGAAAGATATGATGATATTTTAGAATTTCTAATATCAGAGGATGATGAAGAATATTGTCCGCAGGGGTTTAGAGTCAGGAGCAAGGTATTCGTTAATGACTTCAGCAGGTACTGAATCATTTGGATCCTTTGAAGTCAGGTTCAGTCTTTGTAATTTGTCCAAAGCCTCCTTCCTACTTTGCTCAATCCGTTTTCCAGTTTCAAAACTTCTCTTTTTCTGCGCTTTGCCAGCACACTTCATCATTATCATTCAGCTTTTACCGTTTAAAGTCGTTTTTAGTTTTTGCTACTTCATCAACATTTTTTCCATTTTCGGAGAACCAATTCTTAGTTCGGAGTGTTTTTCAGAAACTTCACATTCAAATTAAGTCCAGAAGATAGACGTTATATATACACATATAACTGTTGGCGTAGACATGCTGCGAGATTTCAAAATATTGATTGCTAATTCCCAATGATTCGTATGGCAATTCTCATTACAAGATGCGAATGAGTAAATGATGGAGTTTCAATAAATAATTATAATGACTTTTTGGAGAGGCTAAAGTCAAAGGGTAATGAAGTTGTTGGTACATCTGCTAATAATGTGGTGGAATGTAAAAGGTTCCCTGGTAACGATGGTGTATATCTCAAGGTTATAATAAGGTTAGTCTGACTGAAAAGTCGAAGTTGACTTGCTGGAGCTGTGACAAAACTGGCTACTTTGAATAGGAGTCGCAAAGTTATTTTTGCTAATAAATGCCAAAGAATCTGACGCGGATACGTTGTTTAAACTTTTACTTTGGTTTCAAGAGTTTTTCGGGTACATAACTGTGGGTAACATGTGGTTGGATCATCATCTCGATTGCTCATCATTCGAAGTGTCTTCAGAAATTTTCGAAGGGTTTGAACACATATTGTAATCGTTAACATACATTTGATGTTCTAACACAGTTTTGAAGTCAAAATATAGCTTGTGAAAGATGTAAGGATCTAAGAGTGATGATTTTGGTCATATCTCGAGTTGAAATTTGAGATTTCAAAATCAGAATATGTAATTAAATTTTGAATGAGTATGGTTGTTTTGATTTCTATAAAAGAATGTATATTGTTGTGAAAGTTGGGAGTATAATGGATAATTTGCTGAATCTGATTCGAAGAATGTAACATATTAATTGTGAATTTATATATCTCTCGGGTATTACCTACCCGTTAAAAAAAATTTCACAATTAATATTTTGTACAAAGGAATTTTATTACAGTCTTTATGAAAATATATATATGTATATTTTCTTCAGATGTAACATAGATTTAATGAGTTAATGTTAAATTAAACTCATTTGATTTACGGTTGAAACTTGAATTTAATAATCCCTAAAGTCTTTAAAAAGTACATAACTTTTATGCAGTATTTCTTTAATGACATTGAAATTATGAATCAATACTTCGTTATTTGTTGATGTATGATGTTCGGTTCGTGGAATTCTTGTGAATTTCGCAAAGTACGAATGATGTTATCTGAAAAGTTTCGGGTACATCGATGATGAAAGTGTAAAATCAAATATATACTTGATTTATTATGAATTGGAATTTGTTGAATTGTGACAGAGATTGTAGTTAACGCTGGTTAAGTTGCGGCCGAAGGACGTACATTATTGCATATTTGTAATATGAATTAACCGAGTAGTTAAGATTCACACACAATAGTTTAGCACGGAAAGATTTATTTCAAAATATACATATATATAATATACATATAATTTCTTGAGAGGGAATGAGTTAATTCTTCATAACTCGTTGATACAATATACACGTTATTGATTCGTAATGATGTCCATAGTGATTCTTGAACTGACGGAGTTTGTGATGTTATCTGTGTTGTTGATTCGGATGTTGACTGTACTGACGATGCTGGTAACGCTGACGGTACTGTTGATACTGTTGGTAAAGCAAGTTTAGCTTGTTAATCACGCACCATTTTTGTCAGGGTTTCTACTCTTCCTTCTATCATTTTGGTTCGCTTAACTGATTTATGGTTAAGGCTAGATTAGATAATCTCTAAGACTTTAGAGATTACATAATCGCCGCAGAATGTTTCTCCAATGAAGTTATGAACTAATACTTCGTCAGTTATTGTTGTTGGTACTCCTTGGTATCTATGGTGCGTATGACGTTGATGCTCGTGGGACAGATTGTGAAGTTGAGGTTTACGACACGGTTGTGGTTGGAGGTGGTAATGGTACTGTTGGCGTTGATGATGGTAGTACTGGTTATGCTGCTGATGCTGCTGCTGGTGTTTGTAATCTCTGCACCATATTCTCCAAAGCCACTACCCGAGCGCGAAGCTCGTTGACTTCTTCTATTACACCGGGGTGATTGTCGGTTCGGACGAGCGGATAAATAAAATATAAAATTTGATGTAATATATAATCATAACGAGATACTCTGGAAATGAGCGAGAAAATGGTGTTTCGGACAGGTTCACCGGTAAGTGCTTCAGGTTCTTCGTCAAGAGGGCAATGTGGTAGATGGAAGGGATCACCTTCTTCTTGTTTCCAATGATTGAGGAGGCTACGAATCCATCCCCAATTCATCCAGAATAGGTGATGACTGATTGGTTGATCTATTCCGGTCACACTGCTTTCGGAGCTTGAATGGGATTCCATTTCGGAATCTGAGTGACTTGAACCGATGACGAATTCCATTTCGTACGATTGGATAAAGGATTTTTTTTTTCGATATGAAATGATTTTGGCTAACGGATGGTATTCTAATTACATATATATATATATATATATATATATATATATATATATATATATATATAGATCAAAAGATTTCGTAGATTGCGGAGGACTTTACGGGATATGTCAGGCAAAGTTTAAAGTAACAGATACGATAAGATATGATTTAGCAGATATGCTAAGATATGAATTTTTGTCTATACACTATTCATGCAATCAATGCAGCAAGACGTGTCTTAGACTAAAAATGATAAGCAGGTAATTTCCTGAGGATGATAAGTAGTTAATTTTCGACACAAAATGATAAGCAAAACTTTTGACATGCAGACACGGTCGAAGTCCAGACTCACTAATGCATCCTATCGACTTATCAGTTAGACACACTAATGCAGACCTGGTTCGCTAAGACCACCGCTCTGATACCAACTGAAAGGACCCGTTCATATACATTATAAACGATTCACAATAGTTGATTACATTGCGAGGTATTTGACCTCTATATGATACATTTTATAAACATTGCATTCGTTTTTAAAAGACAATCTTTCTTTACATCGAAAATTGACAGGCATGCATACCATTTCATAATATCCACTATCCAACTATAAATTGATTTAATAATAATCTTTGATGAACTCAATGACTCGAATGCAACGTTCTTCGAAATATGCTATGAAAGACTCCAAGTAATATCTTTAAAATGAGCAAATGCACAGCGAAAGATTTCTTTAACACCTGAGAATAAACATGCTTTAAAGTGTCAACCAAAAGGTTGGTGAGTTCATTAGTTTATCATAATCATTTATTTCCATCATTTTAATAGACCACAAGAATTTCATTTCCATTTCTCATAAATATACGTCCCATGCATAGAGACAAAAATAATCATTCATATGGTGAACACCTGGTAACCGACATTAACTAGATACATATAAGAATATCCCCTATCATTCCGGGATCCTCCTTCGGACATGATATAAATTTCGAAGTACTAAAGCATCCGGTACTTTGGATGGGGTTTGTTAGGCCCAATAGATCTATCTTTAGGATTCGCGTCAATTAGGGTGTTTGTTCCCTAATTCTTAGATTACCAGACTTTAATAAAAAGGGGCATATTCGATTTCGATAATTCAACCATAGAATGTAGTTTCAATTACTTGTGTCTATTTCGTCAAACATTTATAAAAGCGCATGTATTCTCAGTCCCAAAAATATAAAGGGTAAAAAGGCAAATGAAACTCACCATACTGTATTTCGTATTAAAAATACATATAACGTCATTGAACAAGTGCAAGGTTGGCCTCGGATTCACGAACCTAAATTAATTATATATATTTATGTGTTGGTCAATATTTGTCTAACAAATTAGGTTAAGTCATAGTGTACCACAATCCTAATGCTCGAGACTAATATGCAAAAGTCAATAAAAGTAAATTTGACTCAAAATAATTTCCAAAAATCTATACATGATTAATATATAGTTTAAATATCGTCGTTTTATATTTTTAAATATTTTTAAAAGATTTATTTGAGTAAATAATATAATTTATTTATTAATAAATAAAATTTTATATTAAATTTATATAATAAAATATACTTTTATATATATTAAGTAATAAAATTTATAGGGTTCATTTAATATCATAAAGATAATATGATAGGTATTATTAAAGTAAGTTATTACACGTAGTAAAATATGTTTGTATCACATATTTATTTGATAAAATAATATCTATAATGATAGTAAGTAAAAGTTGTATTATTTTGTAATAATAATTATTATTATAAAAATATCAATATTTATAATTACTAAGATGACTTTATGATAAAACGATAATTCTAATTATGATAACTTTAATATTTACGATAATTTTTAATATTATCTTTAAAATAATAATTCTATTTAAAATAATAATAATAATGATATTTTATAGTAACAATGACATTTCTATTAAAATGATAATTTTTGTTAAAATGATAGTTTTAATACTAACGATACTTTTAATAATATTAGTAATGATAAAAATAATAAGAACGATAATTTTATCTAAATCAATATCTTATAATATTTTAATTTCATCATGATACTCTTACTCATTATTTCCTAATCGTTTCGTTTAATAGCTTTTAATCGTCTTTTATATCGTGTTCATAATAATGATAATAATAGTAATCAAAATAATTAGGTGTTACAAATATTTGTTTTAAATACACTAATATTAATAATGATAGTTACTATAACATTATTAACGATAATACTAATAATTATCTTAATGATAATATAGTAATAATAATAATAACAATAACAATAACCATTTTTAAATAATGATATATATATTAATAACGATAATAATAATAATAATACTAATAATAATAATAATAATAATAATAATAATAATAATAATAATAATAATAATAATAATTGGATAATAATAATAATACTAATTATAACTTTAACGATAATAACGATAGTAATAATAAAAAAAATAACAATTTTTAATGATAAATCTCTTTTATTGATAAAGATAATAATAATCATAATAATAAGATAAAACTAGAACGACGATAAAAACGACGATAATAATAATCATTTTTAATAAAAATATCGAAAATTCAATTGATTATAACTTCTAATCCGTTCATCGAAACCATTCGATATCTAAAGGAAAAGTTCTTAATTTTTCGCTAGCTTTCCAAGGACATGCATATCTTATACCTTATCTCAACCGCAAGTGTAACTAATTCAACATTCAACCTAACCTGTCTAAGGGAAATATTAAAAGTACAAGCATGCATAATCCTAAATACTCGAGCACTAGTCAGGGATACACTATTAGTATGTAAAAGTTAAATTATGAGTACTCACGTATCAATATTGAGATTCAATACTGCAGGAAAGGTACGTAGACGCAACGGAAATGATAAACACTATATTGACCTCACGAGCATACCCATGAACCATACTCAATCACCTCCATAGCTATAACCCATAATTTCCTTAATCCTATCCCACTCGAAAAACAATTTCGAAATCACTCGGACAGCACTCCGTCGTAATATTTTATGTATACTAATAATATCTTGAAATAATACGGAGTAAATATATATATGTAAATCGATTGAGAGAGTTTAGAGAAAAATATTTTCAAGTTTCTATGAAATAATGAAACCTATTGAATTCTATTTATAATAGATTTTTGAATTATTAAAGTGAATTATTAAAGTATGAATTATTAAAGTGAATTATTAAAGTATGAATTATTAAAGTGAATTATTAAAGTATGAATTATTAAAGTGAATTATTAAAGTATGAATTATTAAAGTAAATTATTAAAGTTAAAGTAAAGTAAAAATAAAGTAAAGGTAAAGTTTAAGTATAGTAAAAGTATAAAACTATGTACGTATAATACGCGTATAAATATATATAATATTAATTTAAATCGTTATATATATAAAATAAAATATAAATATCGTTATCTTTATCATAGTAGTTAAGTAATGAGTTGTCAAAAGTGATTCTAGATATTTATAAAAGTTATATACGTTTTAATAATAAAGTTCTTTTTAAACTGAAAACGTTTTTGTACGTTTAAAACTAAATAGATCAATCGAGTCTTTATGAGATTCAATCTTCCACTATCCTTTGTCTAGTTCTCAATGATTGACAATTTGTTCTTATTTATAAATCACTTTACCATTTTTCGAATATTGTTAAAATGGAAAGATTTCTCAAATCAACGTGGGCCTTTCAACAGAGACTTGTAATCATAATTCAATATATCTGATAATTCAATCATTTGATCTTATCTTCTAATTCCATTGATAAACATTTTGAAACAGATACAATCATATAAAGTATTTAATCGAATATTTTGTTTACGTTTCAAGTTATAATATATATACACATATACATATATAATCATATTCGTTTAATGGTTCGTGAATCGTTGGAACTTGGTCGAGGGTGAATGAATGTATGAACATAGTTTAAAATTCTTGAAATTTAACTTAACAAATATTGCTTATCGTGTCGAAAACATATAAAGATTAAAGTTTAAATTTGGTTGGAAATTTACGGGTTGTCACACCTTCACCGTACGACTTTTGTATTTAGATTTCGTTATGTAATCTAGTTGTAGTTTATTGTATTACTCATGTATTGTACGAACTTATTCGGATGTATGAAACTTATTATTATTAATGGAACTTTGCGTTATTTAATTCTTGCACGATGTTCTATTTACATTACTGTACGATGATTATGTGGTATTTGTACCTAGATGCGTTATTTAATAACATGAGATGTTTTGATTCCATGTTGGTTGCTATATACTATATTATTACTATATTGAATGCTGGATTTTGACTTGGGTCAAAATTTTTGTTTAGAATATAATGGCTAACGGAAGATCCACACCTACCGCCGCCCAGATTGAGGACATGATCAATGAACGGGTCGCTGCAGCCCTAGCAGAAAGAAATCTCGAAGCTCCACCGCCACCACCACCGGTTATTCCACCCATTCGAAATGGGTGTACATACAAGGAATTCCAGAGCTGCAAACCGCATAACTTCAGCGGCACCGAGGGACAGGTTGGTCTCACCAGATGGTTCGAGAAACTTGAATCAGTATTCCGAGTTAGCAACTGTTCGGAGGATAATAAAACCAAGTTTGCTTCTTGCACGCTTTCTGATGGTGTGCTTACATGGTGGAATACCATGGTCCAAGCGCAAGGAATCGATGAGGCGTATGCTACGCCTTGGGAAGAGTTTAAATGTGCTATGATTGAGGAATACTGTCCGAGAACCGAGGTTCAAAAGATGGAGATTGAATTCATGCAACATAAGGCCGTAGGAAACGATCTTAACAGCTACAACCGTAGGTTTTTGGAGTTAGCACTGATGTGTCCAACTATGGTCACCCCCGAATTTAAACGAATGGAGCGATACTTTTGGGGACTTCCTAAGTCCATCAAGGGGAATGTCACCTCATCCAAACCACCGACTGTTCCCGAAGCAATGCGCATGGCGCATACTTTCATGAATCAGATTCTTATTGATGAGCCGGAGAAGGCTAAGTTTGAGGCTGGTAGTAGCGAAAAGAGGAAATGGGACAACAACCACAACAACCACAACAACCACAACAACCACAACAACAACAACAACAACAACAACAACAACAACAACAACAACAGGGGGAGAAACTACGATCAAACCCCCGCCAAGAGGCACAACAACGGTGGAAACCCTAATCCCAATAACAACACCAACCCGAACTACAAAGGAACCTTACCTCAATGCAAGCGATGTTACAAACACCACACTGGGTATTGCAATGTTGTCTGTGAGAAGTGCCAACGGGCTGGGCACATCGGGAAGGACTGTAAGGTCACTACTTTGAATGGGAAGCTAAACACCAATGGGCCGAAGAAGTGCTACGAATGCGGGCAGACGGGCCATTTCAGAAACGCATGCCCCAACAAGCGAAAAGATGGCGGACCACCCCGTGGACGAGCTTTTAATGTTAATGCAAGGGATGCACGCGATAACCCCGACTTGGTGACAGGTATATTCACAATCAACAATCTTTTAGCTTCTGTCTTGTTTGATACTGGTGCGGATAGAAGTTATGTATGTAGTCATTTTTGCGATAAGATTAATTGGTCATTAGTCCCGTTAAAAGAGAGTATGCTTGTCGAGGTCGTCAATGGAAAACTTGAAAAAGTTGACCATATTAGTCGAGGAGCTATTATCAACATAGCTGGTGCAGATTTCCAAATTGATTTGATACCAATCAAACTGGAAAGTTTTGACGTGATCGTCGGTATGGATTGGTTGAGCAAGATAAAGGCCGATATTATCTGCGGAGATAAAGCACTTCGCATACCACAAGGAGATGGCGAACCACTAGTTATCTACGGAGAGAGATGTACCGCGAAGTTGA
Source organism: Rutidosis leptorrhynchoides (assembly GCF_046630445.1). NCBI lineage: Eukaryota > Viridiplantae > Streptophyta > Magnoliopsida > Asterales > Asteraceae > Rutidosis > Rutidosis leptorrhynchoides. Next base: position 267,445,948 of record NC_092339.1, read on the forward strand.
ACCTCATTAGTGAAAGCGCAAAAGATTATGAAGAAGGGACGTTTTGCTGTCCTAGCACATGTGAAAGCGGTAGAAATTGTGGTGAAGAGCGTGAATGACGTTCGAATTGTGAACGAATTTTCCGATGTCTTCCCAGAGGAATTGCCTGGATTACCGTCGCAGAGAGCAGTAGAGTTTCAGATTGACTTAGTGCCAGGAGCTGCACCTGTAGCTCGCGCACCTTATAGACTCGCACCTTCCGAGATGCAAGAATTACAGAGTCAACTACAAGAGCTATTAGACCGTGGATTTATCCAACCAAGTTTCTCGCCTTGGGGCGCACCTGTGTTGTTTGTGAAGAAGAAGGATGGATCCTTCTGTATGTGTATCGACTACCGTGAACTCAAAAAATTGACTATCAAGAATCGGTATCCTCTTCCACGAATTGACGATCTTTTTGATCAACTACAAGGATCGAGCGTTTATTCAAAGATCGATTTGCGATCCGGATATCACCAGCTGAGGGTGAAGAAAAGTGACGTGATGAAAACTGCATTCAGGACTCGTTATGGTCATTATGAGTTTCTCGTGATGCCGTTCGGTTTAACAAATGCACCTGCCGTGTTCATGGACCTCATGAATCGTGTCTGCAAGCCTTACTTGGATAAGTTTGTTATCGTCTTCATAGATGATATCATCATCTACTCTAGGAGTGAAGAAGAGCATGAGCAACACCTCCGACTAGTACTTGAACTCTTGAGACAAGAGCAACTTTACGCCAAATTCTCCAAGTGTGAATTTTGGTTGAAGGAAGTTCAATTTCTGGGCCATGTTGTGAGCGACCAGGGTATCAAAGTTGATCCCGCCAAGATTGAAGCCATCAGCAAGTGGGAGACCCCCACTACTCCGACGCATATTCGCCAATTCCTAGGTCTCGCCGGTTATTACCGAAGATTCATCGAAGGATTTTCTCTGATTGCGCGTCCTTTAACTGCACTGACTCACAAGGGCAAGAAGTTCATTTGGGAACCCACAAACGAATCAGCATTTCAAACTTTGAAGAAGAAGTTAACCACCGCACCTATCATATCACTTCCTGAAGCAAGTGATGACTTTTTTGTTTATTGTGATGCATCGAAGAGTGGTTTTGGTTGTGTACTGATGCAACGATCAAAGGTTATTGCCTATGCCTCCCACCAATTGAAGATTCACGAGCGGAACTACACTACACATGATCTTGAACTTGGAGCCGTTGTCTTTGCACTCAAATTATGGAGACATTATCTGTATGGAACTAAGAGCACTATCTTCACCGACCACAAGAGTCTCCAGCACATCTTTGATCAGAAGCAACTAAATATGAGACAGCGTCGATGGATCGAGACGCTCAACGACTACGATTGTGAACTCCGTTATCACCCTGGAAAGGCCAATGTTGTAGCTGATGCTTTAAGCCGAAAGGAGAGGACGTCACCTCTTCGTGTTAGGGCTCTGAACATCACCATCCATTCGAACCTCAACAGCCAGATCAGAGTAGCCCAAGATGAGGCTCTCAAGGAGGAGAATATATCTCATGAACATTTGAACATACTTGTCTCTCGATTCGAGGTTAGGGAGTCTGGACTCCGATGTTATGCTGGAAGAATTTGGGTACCTCTCTATGGAGATCTACGGAACCTCATACTTGATGAAGCACACAAATTGAGATATTCGATTCACCCCGGTGCGGGCAAGATGTACCACGACCTTAAAGAACAATATTGGTGGCCAAATCTCAAGAAGGACGTTGCGACTTATGTTGGTAAGTGTTTGACTTGCTCGAAGGTTAAAGCCGAGCATCAGAGACCTTCTGGGTTACTTCAATAGCCGGAGATCCCACAATGGAAGTGGGAACGGATAACAATGGATTTCATTACTAAGCTGCCGAAGACGGTGGGCGGATACGATACTATTTGGGTTATTGTTGACCGCCTTACCAAATCTGCACACTTCCTAGCAATGAAGGAAACTGATACGATGGAAAGACTTGCTCAATTATACATCAAAGAGGTTGTATCTTGTCATGGTGTACCTTTATCGATCATCTCAGATCGCGATCCCCGTTTTGCTTCTAGATTTTGGCGTTCTTTGCAAGAAGCCATGGGAACTCGTCTCGACATGAGCACTGCTTATCATCCCCAGACTGACGGGCAAAGTGAACTAACGATTTAGACCTTGGAGGACATGCTGCGTGCATGTGTCATTGATTTTGGAAAGGCCTGGGAAAGACATTTGCCACTCGCCAAATTCTCGTACAACAACAGTTATCACTCAAGCATTAATGCTGCACCTTTTGAAGCATTGTATGGCCGTAAGTGCCGATCTCCTATTTGTTGGGCCGAAGTAGGCGAAAAGCAAATCACCGGACCCGAGGTAGTCCACGAAACGACGGAGAAGATTGCTCAGATTCAAGCTATACTTAAGACTGCCCGTGATCGCCAAAAGAGTTATGCCGATCTTAAACGTAAAGACTTTAAATTCAACGTTGGTGATCGTGTAATGTTAAAGGTTGCACCTTGGAAAGGTGTGATCCGTTTTGGAAAACGTGGAAAGTTAAACCCACGATACATTGGTCCTTTTGAAATCTTGGAACGTGTTGGACCCGTTGCTTACCGTTTAGATCTACCAGCACAATTGAGCTCAGTTCATCCCACCTTCCACGTGTCGAACTTGAAGAAGTGTCTTGCTGCACCTGAACTTATCATACCACTGGAAGAACTTACAATTGATGACAAACTCCACTTTGTGGAAGAAGCAGTTGAGATTATAGATCGTGAGATCAAAACTTTGAAATGCAACAAGATTCCAATCGTCCGAGTGCGATGGAATGCCAAACGAGGACCTGAGTTTACTTGGGAGCAAGAGGATCAAATGATGCGAAAGTATCCTCACCTTTTCCCAACTCCTCCATCTACCTCAGCCTAAATTTCGGGACGAAATTTTCTTTAACAGGTGGGTAATGTAACGACCTTGGAATTTCCAACGTTTATTTATTAATAATTATTATTATTAATGCGTGTGATAAAACGAATGTATGTCATTACATTTACATGTTGCCATGATTGCCCGAACTTGACTTTTAAGTGCCCGAAACGTCTTTGTGACATACAAAACTTGCACGAATAATATTTTCAAGTATTATTTACATTCATGATTAGTTTTATTAATCATTTTAATTAACTAAAGTTGTTGGTTAGTTACTTGGGCTTTAATTGGCTTAACTTGTTATTAATTGTACTTGGGATTTATTAGTGTTATGGTCTCTTGAACTTGGGCTTCCAAGCCCACCCTACTTATGTTAATGGATAAACTAGCCCATGTTACACTTGTAAGTATTAATTTGAATGGAACTTGTTAGTTAATACTTGAAAGAATCTAGTTAGCTTGTTATCCCCATGAAACCCCATGCATTAACCACCTTTTGTAAGCTTTTCATGTAAGAGACCAACAAACAAATCCCTCCTCCCTCCCAAGCACCAAACCGTCAGCCATATGGGGTCTAGGGAGAAGTTTTTGCTTCACTTTTTCATTACTACACTTGCTAGTTTTCTCTCATTCAAACATACACACAAAACACCTACAACTTCCTCTCTTTTCTCTCTAGTTTTTGGTAAGTAACATGAACAAAAATCCTCTTCTTTTCTTCTTGTCTAAACCGAATTCAAACATTCCATAATCATCATCATACTTTGTTTGTTTTAATCTTTGTTTACTTGTGTTGATTACTAGTAGTTGTTAGTCACTTATTTACTTGGTTTCAAGAAACAAACTTGCTAGTTTCTTTCTTCTTTATCTTGTATTTACAAGAACAAACAAGAACTAAGCTTACTAGTTTATGTTCTACACATGTTGTATCAAAAGATTTAAGTTCATGGTTGTATAAAATCATTACTTGAAGTTCATGAATTAAACTTTAAAGTTTACTTTCTAAAGATCAAACTTTGGTTTGAATCTTTAAAGTATGAACAACCATGAATAATTTACTTGTTTACTTAGTTTACTACTTCATTCTTACACTTTAATTTCATGATTTATGTTCTTGTTGGTCAAATGTTACAAGTTAACTTTGATCTCATTAATCTTGAACTTAAGGTTAACTTTAAAGTTCAAGAACATATAAAGGAAACTTTTTAATTATAACTTTGTATACTTATGCTTGATCTAGACTTTTGAGTCTTTGATCTTCAAGATCTAACTAAGAACTATGTTCTACATTTTAAGATCTTGATTTCATAAGTTCATTTTCAAGTTTGTAACTTATTATTAGTCTTATAGTTCATGTAAGTGTCAAACCTAAGACTTTGATATAACTTTGGTTCATCAAACTACATGCAACTCTTAAGTGAGTTGTGCTTCATGTCTTAGACTTGCACTAGGGTTATGATGGTCAAGACTTGGTTAAGATGATGTAAACACATCCATGAATTGTACACTTGAAGCTATATGCATCAAGGATGAGAACCATGATGAACATCAAGCACCAAGACCACCGGAACCCTTTTAAACTTACTGTTTCTGTCCAAAAGCTACTGATCTGATGTTTCTGTAACAGACCAGTAGACCTGGGCTGTTCTAACCTTGATTTTTAGATAGAACTTTTCGAGTAGATAACTTTTCATATAGGACTCGTCTTAATCTGAGTTACGGTTTAGGATTTACGGCCCTCCGATCGTCACTATGTCCTTTAACGTTGTGCAGAAATTTCTGACCTACTCGCACTTAGACCGTCGCCACGGTCAAACGAAGACGAGTTTGCTTCTGGAATTTCTATCACACTTAAGGGACTAATAGACGGAGCCATGGCCACTGGTCTCACCTTAATTCAATAAGGGTAGAGGCCGTGGTGACTGACTGAAGTCAGACTTTGTTTTAAACTACTTTCATAAACGAAACCTACTTTACGCCTTTTGTTTAATGATGAATGATGATGACCCTTAAGACCTTAATTACATACTTTTAAACCTATTAAGATGATTTACTGACTTAGTACTATTTGACTTAGGTTGAGGACTTCGGACCGTTTACTTGCACACCTTTCCCGACTACTACTTTACCGCTACATATCATTGTGAGTTATAGCATTCCCTTTTTACTTTAAACTTATTTTGGGAACTGGGAATACATGCGGATTTTATATTTTACATACTAGGCACGAGTACTTAAACTTATATATGTGTGGGTTATACAACGGCATAAACATTCCCTTTAGCTCGGTAACGTTTAATCATTGGTTTTTGAACCGTGAACGCGAATCTTAGATATGGATCCATAGGGTTTGACATCCCCACTCGGGCTAGTCGCGCTAGCATTTAATGAGTGTTTAATACTTTGTAAACATACGCACTTGCCAAGTGTACTTTCAGGGGGTATAAACGTTAAGTTAGTTACCAAGTGCCCACGGTTAACATATACTTTATCTTACTGTTTTGAAACGCTCTTTGTAGCACTGAAATCTCGTGGCCTACCTTACATACTGTTATACTTAAACTATAGCTCACCAACCTTTGTGTTGACGTTTTTAAGCATGTTTTTCTCAGGTGCTTGAGGTTAGCTTCCGCTGTGTACTAGTCGTGCTGTAGACACCCGCTGCTTAGGGTTGTCGTCGCATGAACTACTTTATCTTGCATTCATACTTTATTACTTTTGAACTATGACTTGTAACGACCATTGTGGTCACATGCACTTATTATTTGCTTCTACTTAGTGAAGCATGCTTTTGAAATGTAAAACATTTGATGTCGGTTATGACATCACCTTTTTATCGTGAATGCAACTTCTTTAATTACAGCATATAGTACTTAACCTTGTGATGATCCTGTTGTTGATGATTCGTACACGATGGTTTTGTACGGGGCATCACAGAGTGTCTGTTCCCTAATTCTTAGATTACCAGACTTAATAAAAAGGGGCATATTCGATTTCGATAATTCAACTATAGAATGTAGTTTCACGTACTTGTGTCTATTTCGTAAAACAGTTATAAAAGTAGCGCACGTATTCTCGGTCCCAAAATATATTGCGAAAGCATTTAAAAAGGGATTAATGAAACTCACGCATATAAATATTGTAAAACAGTTAATAAAGCATTTACATGTATTCTCAGCCCAAAAATGTAATAAGTAAAAAGGGAGAAAATGAAACTCACGCATATAAATATTGTAAAACAGTTATTAAAACATTGCATGTATTCTCAGCCTAAAAATGTAAGGAGTAAAAGGGAATCAAATGAAACTCACTTTGCTGTATTTTGTAGTAACAATACATATGACGAAACTGAACAATGCAGGGTTAGCCTCGGATTCACGAACCTATACCATTTATGTATATATTAACACATATAATGGAAATCGAACAAAATTATATATTATTAATAATGATATATTTGTTACATTAATAATCTATATCTTTCATTAATAATTAATTTAAATATTTTTTTATTTCATATACTTTAAATAAATAAATAGTATTGTAAAAAAAGTTAATTTAGATATATTATATGTATTAACTATAGTGTTATATAACTAAAAATCATTTGATAAAATAATGTTAATAATAATAAATAAAAAGTTGTATTATTTTGTAATAATAATATTAGTAAATATACTTAATAATGATAATAATAATAATAATATTACTAGAAATGATAATTTTTATATAAAATGATAATTTTAATAATAATTGAAATGTTAATAATAATGATACTACTAATAATATTTTTAATGACAATACTAATACTAATGTTAATAATAATAATAATAATAATAATAATAATAATAATAATAATAATAATAATAATAATAATAATAATAATAATAATAATAATAATAATAATAATAATAATAATAATAATAATAATAATAATAACAATAATAATAATTGAAAATGCTACCTCCTAAAGAATCGGATTTAAAAACAAAAGACCTCCGCCCGGGCTCGAACTCATGACCTCTCGCTCACCTAATAACATCACAAACCAACATGCTATTTCAGCTTTTCTGAAATTATAACACCCTAAATGTATATATATCGATTTGTTCTCTGTCTCCTTGTTTTCTTCTCCTTTGCAAAATCGTTAACACAGAAACATGGTGGGTTTTGCTCCTGGTGACTCAATTCACGGCGCAACAGGAAACTGAATCTCGACGGCCCAACAGAAATTTGGTCCAACAGGCCCACACTCCTAAGGTAGTTTTTATTGGAAAAAAAATATTTTGCAGCGTCCTGGTTTCGAACCCGCGACCTCTTGGTATGCAACACACACCTCAAACCATTCAACCACACTTTTTTTTCTGAAATAAACTCAGATTAATTTCTTTTAAACTTAAAGTCTATGGTCTTCAAAATACAACACCGATTTATATCTTCATCATCATCATTAATCTAGTATAATTATGATCATAACCATAATATTTTCATTTATAATCATATTCATCATCATAAACCCTTTCTAATATTTGTTCTAACTGTCGAGTATATCTATCATCATCATGTATCATCTATATCATAATCTTACATCCATCTTTCCCCCGTCACCGTGATTCATCAAAAAAAAATATCGAGTATATAATAAGGAAATCGGTTACCTTATCATTTACTTTAATTATTTGCACTTTACTTTATGGTATTAACATTATCTCTACTAACCCACTTACAAAAAGTGATGGCAAGTGGGTTCCTTCATGTTGGTTAGGTGTCGGCCAAGAGGAAAAAATGAGGCACTTTATCATCAACACTTAAACTAATATCTTTTATATCATTCTCACAGCTATTCAATTAACACCAATATCATTTCATCTTTGATGCTTTACGGTTTCACCATCAACACAATAAATGGTTGTAGCGAACAGATCATTACATATCAGCTGTAGCGAGTTGCAGTAGCTGCTGCAGTAATCGTGACTGATACCAGTGTGTAGCTGCAGTAGCAGTTCAACGTAAAAAAAATGAACATGGAGGTTTGGGTGATAGTTGTAGTGGTGCTCCGTTCACAGCAGGAACAAGAATTCAACGTAGCCGTTGCAGCAGTCTTCTATATTTATCGGTGTCTCGTGGCTTAAACAGAAAAATGAAGATATAGCATTTTTGGTGATTGTGTCGATGACTTGAGTAGTGGCCTGTCTTGGGCTGGGTGTGTTCACAACAGAAAGTAACCAGGTTGATTTGGAGTGGTAAAGGTGGTTTGATCGTGATTAAATTAGAAAACACTACAGTAGTATTAATTTAATGGTTCAGGGGGCGTTTGGTTTTAATGGGTTTGTGGTTGTCGAAAATTGAAACAGATTGATGTTGTTGGTCTAGTGATTGATCAAGAAGGTGGTGTTTTAGTGATGATTTACGGTGATTGATGAGAAGTGATGGTGGTGTTTGGTTCCGGTTGTTCGACAGGAGAAAGAAAAGAAAACACGGAAATGGGTTGGTGGTGTTCTCGGTTGTAACTCTAGTCGGAGTATGGTGGTTTAAAAGGTGGTGCTCATTGATTCCATAGTATTTGAGTGATGATGATGGTAGTTTTATGTAAACCGATATGTATATGTATATAGAGAAAGATAGTTGAGGTGGGTGACGGTAGTGTTTAATTGTAGATGGAGAGGAAGCAAACTGTGGGTGATATCTATCTATCAATTATTTAGATATATGTATATATTTATAAAATGCAGTGTATGAATTTTAATCAAAAGTAACCAGTAGCCAAACAGTGAGGTACAGTAATCGAATAGTAAATATCAATTTAAGTTCACGGGTTCAATCAAATTGAATTATAAATATAATATAATATAATAGTATTATTAATAATAAACGTGCTTTTAATTTAAATATCTTACGCTAAATCGTACCCCGTTGTTAAATCAGTGGTGGATAAAAAGTACTCAGAAAAATCTCATATTTTTAAATTAAGTATCTTCATTTATTTTGGTCATTTTGGTATAAAATTCAATCATAAATTGTTTAAATAAAAATTACATCAACTGTCCCTCTCATTTATGGGTAAAAATATAAAAAGTGTTAAAATTAATTAATTAGATCCTAAATATACTTTTAATAAGCCTACAACTTATATAACTCATTTTCGGATCACCGTTTATTTTAAAATCATATAAGTTCATTTTTAACTTGGTTAAAAACAAACGAGTGCTACGATCGTTTAATAAATAAATTCAAAATCATATATATTCAATATACTTTTCATATATAAATATAGATTTATAGTAATATCATATATTATTTTATTTACACAAATGAATTAAATCATATAAGTTTCTATTTCAAATTAATATATATATACATGTATTTATTTACAGATAGTGGGTCGTGAATCGTCGGTAATATTCGAAGGGTAATTGAATATATGAATATCGTTTCAAAAATTTTCAAGACTCAACATTACATACTTTGCTTATCGTGTCGGAAACATATAAAGATTAAGTTTAAATTTGGTCGGAAATTCCTGGGTCGTCACGACTTAGTGACAAAGTAAGGCTAAATGAAGAACAATGCTTTCAAATAAAGACTTGTAATCCTAAAATACACTTAGATACATTTAGGATGGTCTTCAACCAAGTCCCAACTAGAGATTGCTCTTCCCTTGTGCATGTGTTGGACATTAATGTGTGCTCACACATTAATCATGCAATATGATATATTGCAAGTAAGCTTGCTAAAAGCTTAAACTATAGTGTTGTGCAAATATCTATATGATTGATTTTAGAATAACTATCTCTTGCTATGTGTGAGTATTACTTGCTACTTGCTAATATGTCTAATACTCATCAATTTGCCAACTTGATTAATATGCTTGCTATGTGCTTACTAGTTAGAATACTAGGATTCAAGTAACTAGTCTACTCCAATAAATTAAGTGTAAAATGGTTCACAAAGAAATAATGGTCAATAATCTATTTGGTCTTGTCTAAGTAACACATTGTGTTAACATTAATGTCTTTACACACTTAATATTTATTTTAGTAAGACATCATTCAATTAATCTCCACTAAATCTTAAAATGAATATGACTTGTGATTAATTGAGACTAGGAAGTTAATGACATGATGACTAGTCTTTAGGATTGAACCAAATCCATTAATGAGTTTAACTAAGTCTTGACAAAAAATGAGATTATCTGAAATGTCAATAAAGACACTTCTCCAAGAATGTTGCGTTTACTACATTTGGAGTGTTATGTCATTTTCACTCAATAAGACCAAATCTCACACACTTAATGCATATAGTACTTTTATAGGATATTGGATTTCTTTTGCAGGTGCTAGAAGGAATAAAAATTCCAAAATGTGATGTTCAAATCTGAGTCAAACGGCTATACAACAGATACACAATTTTGGACTGGAGCACGCACGGTCGAACCACGGTCGACCGTGTCTGTAACCGTGTGACAACAGCTATTTTTAGAATCTCACTATAAAAGGCAAGCATTGAAGAGCATTTGAAGCTGGCCCTCTTACATATTTAAAAAGCTTATTTCCAGAGATCAAAAGGGCTCTAATGACTACTCAAATGTGATCAAGCAAGAGAAGATTCGATGATCTTAAAGATATAGAATTTAGTTGTTGTAAACTTACTAATCAAAATTGTTCATCTTGTGAGTTTACTTAGTGTAATGTATGTCCTAGTATTGTCTTAGGATCATCATTACAAATTGTATAAGTCTTGTAACTTCAATTAGTAGAAGCATAGGCTAGCTTAGTGATCTACTTCCTTAAAGGGACTTAGGAAGTTGATTAATCTTATTTGAAGATTAATACTTGTCCAATGTGAAGACAAGTTGAGCTAGATTGGAGTTGGTCTTTCAAAGGGATAGAAAGATTAGGTTTGTTGTCTACCAAAGAAGTTGAAGACTTGTAAATCGGATCTCCACCGGGTTTGGAGAAAAGTACTTAGTGAAGCAAGAAATCCCGATTAGTGTAATCAGGGAGTGGATTAAGGTGGATTAGTTAACATCCACCCGAACCACTATAAATCCTTGTGTTTATGTTCTTTACATTACTTTGATTATCATTTTGAACATATACACCACACACATAAAGTTTGAGTTGAATTGGTCGATCATAGTTAATCAAATTTGGTGATCAATCGAAAAAGTGTTAAAAACGTATTAAGTAACTATTCACCCCCATCTAGTTACTTATAGAATCATGTATGCTTGCATCATATTGCATAATATGATAATTGAAGACAATGGTTTTAACATCGCTGAAAATTAATCTTACTACTTGCGTGTCAACAACCTACAAGGATCAACTTGGTACGAAAGGTGTGATTTATATGCTGAGAAGACAAAAGAGCTGTGTGACAAAGACGAGCATGAGTATCTTCGACATACTCTTGTTTCGTATTTATGGCATAATCGCGAAAGCGAAATAATTAATTAATGTAATGTGTGATTTTTATTTTTAATGAAGTTATTTCTATTTATATTAAGTTTTATAATTATATTAAGTTATGTTATATTTAAAATCATTAAAATAATGATAAAAATAAAAACTGACATACCTCAAGTGACATAGGTCACCACTCTCCACTTTTTCTGACTCGGCAAATCAGGCCTGACATGCCAAGTGACCTAGGTCAATGTATGTATATGTTTGAAGGTACTGTATCGATGTATATGTATATATATGAAGAAGATGATATGAATATGAATCCTCCGTGATGACGAATATGAATTTAAACACAAATCAGAACAATTACTTCACTACAACAAAAGTGTACATATAGGACACCCAAATTGGTCATATAATGTCACTTTATAGGACCTTTTGGCCTGAAAGGACCAACAGGACATGTGTACCAACTAAGGCGGTCGTATAAAGTATAAACGCAAAAAAAGTGTCCTAATAGGTAATAAGATCATGAAACCAATTATCGGGTCCTATAATATAATTAACAACCACACAGAAAAATTCTTAAAAGTACATATCGAGTGACTTCTATTTAGATTAGGACATACAAAAGGGTCCCAAAAATAAAAATAAATTACATTAGTACCAACAAATGGGTCCTATTTAAATTTTATATTTCGTAAGGACTAACAAAAATGGTCCCATTATTATGTTAATACCCAAATAAGAGTTCTATTATAAATAAAATATATTACATTAGTACCAATAAAAAAGATCCTAATGTATCGATATTCTTGTTTAGTACCTAGAAAAAAAGGTCTTAATATGCACAAATGTTACTTTAGTACCACTAAAAAAGTAGTAATATAAATTATTTATTATACCTTAAAACCACGTAATGGGTTCTAATATATAATGATATTTTATTTTAATACCATGAAAAAAGGTCCTAATATAATGATATTATGTCAAGTTTATTATGACATAATTATACAGCGTACTATCATGTTATAGTAGTTCCACATCCGGATCAAATATTCGAATTCATCTTGGATATTTGGGTCTGATTCGCATATTTGGGTCAAATTCAAGCCTTTCGATCCAGTTCAGATATTTGGTTCCGGTTCGGTTATTTGGATTCAGTTCGAATATTCGAATCCACTTTGGTTTTCTGATTTTGGACAGTTTTTGAAGATCCGATTTTTATTTGACATGATTATGGACACCCAATTAAAAATATATACTAAAAATAAATATGAAATAAAACATAATTAGTTTTCAATGAATAAATTATTCTCATAACATAAAAAATACCAAATATAAAATATTCATTAATAATCCAACATATAAAGACTTCAGATTAAAATTTGACAAGAATGTTAAATCAACGAAAAGCAACGGATAAAGTCTTGGTCATCATGTATCTTTATCAATGCTCACGTACCACCTACAAATAAACCATCCATCTATAAACATAATGTTGCACGCAAATATTAATCTTAATTAAATTCTTAACAAGGAGCCTAGGACATTTCAATATAAACGAACAAGGCCAAGGAATAGACGCACATCAATTCACACAAACCATAGTAATAAAGCAACTTCAAATGAACTACAAACAAAAAATTTGATTAACAATATTTACGATAAATTAAGCCAAGCAACAACATATAATATGTTGGCTATTTAGAACATATAATACGATAAATTAAAATAAAGAAGCATGTAATATGTGTATAAAAATAACTCAAGGTATATTTTTATTGCAGACCATTCCCGACTGGTGCTAGTAAAGCACACCAAAATTATAAAATTTTTATCATGTCAATCACCTACAAACATATTGAAAAACAATGAGCACCGAAATAAAAGCCAAGTATAGTCGTCTTTCTAAGCTATTTCATAGGGACAATGACAACTTCCAATTCACATTTATTCATCATAAGTACAGCCTCTATGCAATAAGATGAAGTACCAAACATTAATTCATGTAACCATGAAGATAAATACATAATCAACTAATATAACTACTGTCTATCTTAACGGTAACATACATAGCTTAAGGAGCAAACTGGTACCAACATTAAACCAATATTCATCAAATTATATAAGAATTACAAAGTTAGATGTGGCAATCTCAGTCAATTTAGATAGAAATGAGACGAGTTGCCGTTCAAAAAAAATAATAATAAATGGGACGAGTTAAATATTACCATTAAAAGGTTAGTTTCAAGAATTACCTTTATAACTAAGTGGGTCAGGTGGGTCAAACAGGCCAAAAGTGACATTAATATAATTAATTTGAACAAAAAACACTACATTGATGTAATCTTGAACTCATTATACTAGCCTTTTAATACCGGTGAACCCAAACAAATTTTGATTTTATCCGAGCTGCCAATTGGTGACACAATCTTTTAGAAATCTATATTTGATATTTTGCATATTGAGCATGCATATTACATATCAATGGGCAACGAAAAACTCTAAATGACAATTTTAATTCTATCTGTATCCACATAGTGTTAGCTATTATTATACATGGAGAACATACCAGGTTCGTTTGTTCCATGTACTCATATATTTGATCTGCGAATTGTCCCCACAACGTGCAGATAATAGTCACTTCGCTAAAACTGTATAACATGGCATTAGTGCGTATTTGACGTTGTATCACAAACTAGTAAAACATAGTAAGCTATTGAAAAGAAATTGTAACTTTACCTTGTCTTTAAAATCGACATGTAGATACTTAGATTTGATGCCTACTTGGTTATCATAGTCATTGATTTCATCATAATTGTTGAACAGTCCAATTAAACCTATAACAAATAGACAAAAGAAAAAAGTCAGAATGATATATGAAGTATGTTAATTATAAAAACTCGAGAATGAAATGAGTACTAACCAAAAGTAACATCAACACTTCATGATTTGGAAATAATTTCGGTAATAGGGACAAAATTAAAGGCATTTCTATAGTCTACATTAACTTGTAACTGAGGTTCCAACTAAATTTCCAATAAAAAACCCTAAAAACAAAAATAGTAGATGTTACAACAATTTAAAAGGCAATTAAAATGATCTAACACCTAATAGACAGATCTGAATAGCTAAATCAGTGTAAGTAAGCCTTACTATGTAACTACAGACAATTAATCACACAATATAAGGAAAACGTTAGTGTTAAGTACTGAACGAGAAACGTAATATAAGTTAATAAAATTACTCAGGTACATATTATTGAGAATGAAGATCGGTCGAATGAATAAGTTACCTCCAATGACGGTGATCGGAGGTTGAAATTGAATGGTAAAAGAAAACTGTTTAGTCCATAAAAATTTGGAGTCTCTTATATCATTAGCGAATGCTGTGTTCAAGCAAGTAAATAATCAACTAAATATCTACTTATATCATTGCAAGGTTTATCTATTGGGATTGAATACATCGTATCGAATCTGCATAAACTTCTTAACGATATGTAGAATCAGGTTTCATAAGTAAATCAGAGGGTCAGCTTTGTTCCGGACCCATTTTGACCGGATTCGATATGACCCGTTACCAATCCAACCTAATTTGACATTTATATTCCAAATAATCTGTTAACTTTTGAACCACATCAAAACTAAATTGCACATTATAAGTCGTTCTCATTTTAGCCATGGATTTATGCGTTACTACATGCAAGAAAGTTAATTAGTTTATTTGCAGATTATATTGGTTGAATCTATTAACATCATAATAAAGCATATAATCAAAATCTAAATATTAACAAAAATGTTTATGTGGATCAACCCAATCTGACCCACTTTGACTCCATTATTGTAATTTGCTACTGGCCAGTGAAAGATAAACCTTAACCGATTTAATCTGCTTTCAAAAATAAATTATTTGACGTAGCTTCGAGTCATGAGACACATGACTATAACAGCTAAAATAAATAATATTAATTATCAATATAAGCTTAATCAGTCCATGGTACTGACTCTAAGGGTCCATTTACTTAGAATTTCATTGACAAACCATATGTGTTCAAATATCATAGTATAACACCACTGCCAAATTTAAATAAAAAACATTATATCGGCGGAAAATTAGTATGATTGTTGTCATAAAAAGCAACAAATATGTGACGCCTAAAAATAAAAATCGAACATTATCGAACTTTGAAACTTACAGATCTTTGAACAAGGATTATAACAACGATATGACCGAATTGTATTTCGGCACCATTAATCGTCGTCGTTTTATATTCGAACGATATGAACTCGTAGGTGGAGAGAGGATAGGAGGAGATGATTATAGGTGTTTGGATACAATTGGCCGTACAATTTATTGGAGAGAAGATATTGATTTTGATCCGAGAACATGACTTTGCATAGTGGTTAATCTAGGGTTTTTAATCGGGACGAAGTATTGCCCTTTTATTTTGTTTTAACCCAGAAAAGAAAAGATGAATTGATTCAATTGTGAGAAAAGAGGGGAATGAGTTGAATTTTGACGTGGACGAATTTTCAGTAAATTCAAAATATTTACGGATAAGTAAGGCGGGATTAAATTTGCAGAAAATATTTGAGTTTTGAATATCAAGCTAATTGTATGAATGGACATTTCACAACTTTCACTTTATTCAAATATTATACTCCGTACTTTTTTTTTTATACAACTTTTTTTCTCTATTAGTCTCTTGATTACATGGTTATAAAAGATAAAAGATGTGAGTTGAGGACGCGTCGGTCAGGATTTTGAAAGGACGAGTCGGTCAAGACGGGGATGCATCAAATGCTTACCGACGTTGACTGTTTAAAATAGTTTTATTAAATATATATTTATAGATAATATTATATAGAAATCGAATCTTAAAATATAAAGTATATTTACAATAAACATTAATAATTAACAATTATTAACAATGTTACAAAATGAAATATAATATTTTTTACTTTGACCGAATTTTACCGAGTTTTTCATCTTTAACCGACTTGTTAGCCACGATACGTCGACCATGTATAAATAATTAAGCGTCGGTCGACTTTTGCAACACCGCTTGATTATACTCAATTTTACAAATAGCATCCATAAATTTTTTTTTTTTTTTTTTTTTGCTTTAAATATCCCTTGAATTTTATTTTGCAATGAATCAATAAAAAAAACACTAATTGTAGTTGCAGTTAAAGGAACGTACCAGTCACTAGTCTCGTTTTCCATCTACGAAGAGGCATGATGGAACGATTTAGGTTTAAAGAAGGTTGCGTAGAGGGTGGAAGGAACGATTTAATCGTAATCGTAAATTCTAAAATCGTAATTTTAGGGATGAAATTTTTGGTAAGAAAAGGCGGATATAGATAAGGGTTTTGAAATTTTTTAATTCTATTGTAGATAGGACTCCATCCGTCTCATATTAATAGTCTAGTATTCTATTTTGGGTTATCTCAAGTTAATAGTCCACTTCTATATATAGATAAGAATTATAAAATAAAGTTCTATTATGCCCTTAATGTATGTGGATATGATTAAAAAAGAAAAAAAATAAGGGTAAAACTGGAAAGTAACAGAAACTACAGTACTTTTATGACATCACCTTAAACTGTGTGTTTTCTGTTTGTGAACTGTTAATATGGGACGGATGGAGTACTAAATTAATATTAATATAAGGTAACAGTAACAATTATTTAAAAGTCAATTTTATTGGTCGAGTGAAATATCTTTTACTCATTTCGTCCCGTCATAAGTATTCACATTACTATTTTTACGATAACATAACATAATATAATAACTGGTATAATAACTAGTAAAAACGAGTTATTATAAAACATATAGCCAAAAGTGTTAGAATGAAAAAATATTTAATAACCAAATTTAATAATATAATTTAAAACATGAAATTGTAAACTAGGTTGCAAATCACAAGCCTAACACTCGTGGATCATTACTTCAACGAGAATCAACATGTAAATCTCGAATTTGAAAGATGAAGATCCGTTTGACTTTTGAATTTGAAGGTTTGACTTCAAAATTCAAACTAGTTTCTTTGAATTAAGATCTGAGAATTTGAATACACGTTCACAAGATGAAAGTAAACAACTCTACGTTTTTACTTTTATCAATTTCATTTCGAAACGATCCGGAGGCCAAAACCAGAAGTGACAGATATGAATGAAGAACTCGATTTGATTCTCGAAAAATTTGTTGTTGTTTATTGAATCTGATGAAACACAAACGTTCAGTTTTGATTATAGATCTCGAATTTATCTTAAATTTGTTGATTGATCTTAAAAATCATATTCGCCTAATTTTACTCATGAAGATGAATGTGACGAGTATTGTTGTAGCAGTAGGTGAAAATATGAGATTTTTTGATTTTGTTGTCTTAAATCATAAATCTGAAAATGATGTAATGAATATGATAAATGAATTAGAAAAATGATACGATATGGTGATTTGTGTTGATTTATGAAGTTTAGAGATTTTTTCATTTTTCACCGGTGGTCCCTCGATTTTAGTGAAGAAAAGAGTAAAAAGACGAATTTACCCTCACATGCAAGGCACATGGCATGACTTAACGGACTTTTTTAACAGAAAGTTGACGGAGGGACGCGTAATCAAAAAAAGTGATAATAGAGGGACGCTGAAAGCCAAAAAAAACTTAAGGGACGCTGTTAGTTTTTTGGGGTAAAATGAAGGGACAAACGACACAATTATTTCTTATGGAATAAACCCAAAACACCAAACCCTAAACCCTAAACCCTAAACTATAAATCGGGCTAAATTTTACTTCACAAAACATGAAAAAAAACGTTCATATTCTTCACGAACAATATTATCTTGAATGTTATTTTTGTCGATCGTTTTTCCGCCTAAATAATAAAATTCATCACGAAGTGTCTCTTCTAAATGTTCATATTTTCGTGTGATCTTGATGCCGAAAAAAAAAACGAAAAAAAACAAAAATTTTTTTTTTTTTTTTTGCTTCCCCCCGATTGGTTACTTCCCCATTGATCCTGCCCCTATATATATATATATATATATATATATATATATATATATATATATATATATATATATATATATATTGGTAGGATCAAGAAGGAAGTAACCAATCGGGGGGAAGCGGGGGAAGCAAAAACTTTTTTTTTCGTTTTTTGAAAAAACCTTGTTCACGAACATTATAGATGAGATGAAAATATGAACATTTAGTAGAGACACTTTGTGATAAATATTTTTATTTTAGCGGGAAAACGCTCGAAGAAGTAATATATAACGATTATCGTGTTTTTCGAGCGTATGTTGAGGTTTTAGCTATTGGGGTTTAGATATTAGGGTTTAGATATTAGGGTTTATAGGGTTTAGATATTAGGGTTTAGAAATTTAGGGTTTAGGGTTTAGGGTTTAGATTTAGGGTTTAGATTTAGGATTTAGATTGAGTTTTTAACACGAACGGTTTAGAGTTTAGGGTTTAGGGTTTAGGGTTTAGGGTTTGGTGTTTTTAGTTTATGGAATAAACTCAAAACACCAAACCCTAAACCCTAAACCCTAAACTCTAAATCGGGCTAAATTTTACTTCACAAAACATGAAGAAGAAAAAAACGTTCATATTCTTCACGAACAATATTATTTTGAATGTTATTTTTGTCGATCATTTTTCCGCCTAAATAATAACATTCATCACGAAGTGTCTCTTCTAAATGTTCATATTTTCGTGTGATCTTGATGCCGAAAAAAAAAAATCAAAAAAAACGAAAAAAAAAAATGCTTCCCCCCGCTTCCCCCCGATTGGTTACTTCCCCATTGATCTTGCCCCTATATATATATATATATATATATATATATATATATATATATATATATATATATATATATATATATATATATATATATATTGAAAGGATCTAGAGAGAACTTGACATAGGAGAGAACCCATAGCACCATGTTATTTCAGTTATTTCATTTCCATGCCGAGCCTTTCTTAGCACCATGTTATTTCACTTATTTCACTCATATTAGTAAGGGTATTTTCGTCGTATCACATCAATTCATTCCTATACATAAATTAGGGTTTAGGGTTTAAATTTAGGGTTTAGATTGAGTTTTTAACACAAACGGTTTAGAGTTTAGAGCTTAGGGTTTAGGGACTAAACCCAAAACACTAAACCCTAAGCCCTAAACCCTAAACTCTAAATCCGTCTAAATTTTGAAAAAATTTCGGGAAAAAAAAAAGTTACAATTTTTTTTTTTAAAAGTTGAATTTTTCCACGTCAGCATGCCACGTCATCAGACTGACTGCCACATCAGCCAGACTGACTGCCACGTCAGCACAGACTGAGCCACGTGTCAGTCTGTGCTGACATGGCAGTCAGTCTGACTGATGTGGCAGTCAATCTGATGACGTTGCATGCTGACGTGGAATTAAAAATAATTTCGGAATTTTTTTCCAGAAAAAAAAAATTCCTGGAAATTTTTTTTTGTTTGACTTTTTTTTTCAAACAATAGGTGCATATGGTAGGTGCATGTACATTAATATGTGAGTTCTCTAGGTTCTCTCCATACCCAAGTTCTCCATGGATCCTCACCCTATACCTTTTCCACTTATTTACCCAACATGAATTATTATGTGCTATTTTTCTTCATTTGCACAGCATGTTATATTTTGTATCATTATATGGACTTGCTTGAAACTTTCGTGAATTTACTCATTACTTCGTGAACTCCTTGAATTTGAGGTTAATGGAGAATATAGAATTTTAGAATAAGAACTACATCATTTGAAGGACTATTTGAAGGAAGAATGAATGAGATGAAACATGTTCGTAATAATATTGCTACTTTAATATGTAATGTTCGTAATATATGTTTTCGGTTATTTGTTAATGGGTATGTTTTATTAAATTGAAATGATGATATTTAAGTATTAGTATCCATTTTTGTCATTTTACTCATTTTGTAACAGCTCCAGCTACTTTTCCAAATAATTAAATACATTTAAAAAACTTCAGCTACCACAGCTAGTTTTGCCAAAAATACTCTTAATAAAATTTCTATTTTTTTGGCGGGACTCTTTTAGATAAAATATTTTGTACACCGCCAAAATCCATTATCAATATTACCTAAAATTGAAATTCTTTTAGGAACTCTCACACTTTCTTTTTATGTACAAATGTACAAATCCTCACAAATTAAACTGCCATCATCTCCCCTTAACCCCTAACTTTGCCTATGTAACAAATTAACTACGTTACACAAATTGCACTCAACAAATATCCGCTGCCATCATCTCCCCTTAACCGTAACTTAGCACATGTATCCAACTACTGTGTTCGTGCATCAAGCCCTAATTAGAAGAATCACGATCTCATTTTCAAATTCTCAAACAGGTCACCATTTGATTCATTCTATTATGTGATAATTTCTATTCGATTCAGATAAATAATCTCGTTTTGAAGTATAAAATAACTTACAATCAAAATGTGAGCTTATTAACTTAGTGAGAATCTGATATAATAAGAATGTTGGAAAAGAGCTATTTGTATTTTCACTATTGATATTTATTGATATTTATATCTATTTATTTGAAAATGAAAAGTTGGTCATAAATATCTATTCGTATGTAAACAGACAGACTATGTCATCTTATATTGTTATAAAGTGTGCTTGAATTCGTGTGTAGTATATAATGATAATTTTTGTATTTATTTTTTCTTATGTATGTATATGTATTTTTAATGCACTAAAAGCAATCAACAATGGTTGCTAACTTCCCGTATGTCATTGTATTACTTGTACGCTATATTTAATGTACGTATAAACATATACTCGAAGTTCATTTCGCGGAAGAATTACGCATCATCTTAATCCATAATCAAGAACATGTATGTTTGATTTCTAACCATATTAACTTCCGTTTATAGTGTTTAGCTCGGTATTTATATAAAAGCTCGGGGAAGAAACATAATGATGCTGCTTGTGGTGGGGCCTATATAATCCAGTTAGCTCTAGGTTTAGGGGATACTACTTAGAGTGATCTACTTTCTTTGAAAAAGTTGGCAACTACGACCTATTTGATGAAGCACATTTAGTAAATCTAAAGATAATAGAAAACAAAAACCGTTCTGGTGGCAATAAAAGCGATGCAACGAAAGAAAAAACTACTGTCAACAATGAAGCTATCCAAGATCCCCGATTCAGTTGTTTGGAAAATGACTTAGCTTGGACGAATAAGGCGTTACATTTTTTATATCAACAAGTAGGTCATTCTATTGCTCCCATCCTTCCTCTGGTCGTGCACCCGGTCCTTCATCAGGTCATGCTGCTGGTCAATCTGCCCGTAAATTCACAAAATCAACTGCTGCTCATTTTTAACTTAAGGTACTTCCATTGGGTCGTCTTTAGGTAAAATTAGTGTCTTGTAATCAACTGGTGTTCATTTTGGTTTTTGTTCTTTTGTTGCAGATCAAACTAATGTTTAATTTGGGTTATGTACTTTGTTTGTAATGTTAAATTCAGTACTATTTTATAACTAGTAGAATACTTTGGAACTACTGTGTTTTGAATATTTTGTTTACTATCAGGATTATATGTTGTCTTATCTTGAAATAAATTCAATTTTAGTTGTATATGATGTATTATGATGTAATTTTAGTTGTAATAATCATTTCGTGACCATTTGTACATAATCTGTACCATGAGAACTGTGGTTGGAATGCTGTAATGCTTCCTGTCATCCACTTCGCTGTATATACTCATATATTTATAAATAAAAATCTGGTGGAATGGACGAAATGACGATGAACATGGAGAAGGAAGGGAAAGAATCACCGGAGAGTTCAAGATTAAAGCGGTGATGGAATGTACGGGGTGAATGATCAGGTTTGGTAGACTCGGGGGATAAATATCTCCTAACAAGTTGCTAATGGATAATACCAATGCTAGATATCCGGATTTTTCGGAAACCTCTATAAAAAAGTTGATTAAAATCTTAACGGGAATTGTCACAATCTTAACATGAATTGTCAATGTAAGGTATTTTATATCCATAATTCTATGATTTTAAAAATGTGTAAACGAATAGATCACCGAATTCGATTCTTATAACTCCTTTTTATAATATTAAGACACAAAAAACTTATTCGTGTTATTAAACAATCAACGTTCCTAATTGCTTACATTGACATGACTTATATATCAAATGTCTTACTATGTTTCGATCTAATACGACATTAATAAACAAATGTCCGATGATAGTATATTTAATATGACTTTTAAATAAGGTGTCCTATTAAATTAACACGTAATGTGACATCAAACCGTTAAATGTCTTATAAAGTCTCATTTAATGAGTCACTATTAAAGTGTCATGTGAAATCAAATGATAATTAAGACCCAAAAACTAAAAGTGTACTAATATTTACAATGATACGACATAAGTATGACATGTCCTATTAGCTTAAGAAATGATACGACTAGGACAAATAAATGTCCTATAATACTATATTTAATATGATTTTTATATAAGGCGTCCTATTAAAATAACACATAATGCGACATTACACTGTTAAATGTCTTATAAAATACCATTTTATGATTCACAATTAAAGTGTCATATGATAATTATGACCCCAAAAACTAAAAGTGTCCTAAAAATTGACAATGATACGACATAAGTATTACATGTCCTATTAGCTAAGTATATAATATGACTAGGACAAATAAATGTCATATTATAGTTTATTTCATATGACTTTAATATCAAGTGTCCTATTAAATTAACACATAATACGACACTAAACCGTTAAATGTCTTATAAAGTACCATTTTATGATACACAATTAAAGTGTCCTATGAAATCATATGATAATTATGACCCCAAAAACTAAAAGTATCCTAAAAATTGACAATGATACGACATAAGTATTACATGCCCTATTAGCTTAATATATACGGAGTAATACGACTATGACAAATAAATGTCCTATGATAGTTTATTTCATATGACTTTTATATAAAGTGTCCTCTTGAATTAACACATAATGCGACACTAAACCGTTAAATGTCTTATAATGAAACATTTGATGATTCACAATTAAAGTGTCATATGAAATCATATGATAATTATGACCTCAAAAACTAAAAATGTCCTATTAAAGAATTTAAGTGTCCTATTATATCTACTATAATACGACTTACACAAATAAATGTCTTATAAAGAGTATCTTTCATATGACCGTCATATCATGTGTTCTATTACTCTACCAAATAATAAGACACACACATTTAAATGTCTTAGAAAGTCCTTTTATATGGTACACAATTTAAATGTCCTATTATATCATATTAACTATTATGATAATTAGGACCCCAATAACTAATTCGTCCTAATAACATACATTTATAGGACATATGCACAAAATGTCCTATTATGCGACAATATAATAAGACTCTCGGAAATAAATGACCTCTAAACGTATATTTTATATGACGTCATAACAAGTGTCCTATTACACAAACACATAATGAGACACTAATAAATAAAGGCCTTTTAAGCTCCTCTATTAGGATCCACTTTCTAAGTGTACTATGAAAATATTTGATAATAGGACACAAAAAATAATGTGTCCCAGAAAAGAGCTCTTTAGGACCCCACTCTAAAAGAAGATATCATAATGGGACCCTAAATATCGTCTGGGCCTATCTAATTAGCTTTTACGACCTTATTTTACTAGGTCCCAGAAAAAAAAGGTCCTATATTCCCACTTTTGTTGTAGTGCTTCCAGACACAATCGTACAATCATCAAATGTTAGATGTGAGAAGGAGTTAGTTACAAAGTTAGGATGAAAGAGTTGATTACTAGCGTGTGTTTGTTAAGGTTGTATGTGTATGTGAGTTGTAATCCCTTGCATCCTTTAATTTTCTTGAAATCCAAGGGACTAATGAGAGCGCGACATGTGACAAGAAATTACATGTGATTGAAAAAAAAAATTAATTTTTTTTTTCGATTTTCTTTTCCAATTTTTTTTTTTTTTACAATCACATGTGATTCTGCATACCAATCACATGTGATTGTAAACCCAATTACATGTGCTTATGCATATCAAATTCAATCACATGTGATTGTACAATTCAATCACAATTGATTGGCAGGTAAGCGAGGAAACCCTCCTATGAACGAGCACATTGGCTCCCCCATAGAAAGTAAAAACTCGGATAATCAAGTCCCCCGAGCGCGAGACCTGGTACCAAGTGAATTGCGCATTATGCGCACCCTCTAGTCACTCTATATTTTTGGTAAAACCGAAGTTTGAAACTTCAGTTTTGTCAAATTCGAAGTTTCAAACTTCGGTTTTACCATTCTTGTCGGATGAAACCCCAAATCGAAGTTTGAAACTTCGGTTTTGCGGAAAAACAGTAAAACCGAAGTTTCAAACTTCGGTTTTGCCTCTGCATTATTTACAACCCTGATTTATCTTTTCACGCTCAGGTTTGATATGTTTTTACAGTTATTTACGCTACTATTATCTTAAATCGAATAAGAACATTACAAACAACACAATATTATTATTAGTAATATGCAAATACAAATTTTTTTAACAACACTTTTATTGATAACAATAACACGGTTACAATTTTTTGAAATAAAAAATACATAATTAAAGTAAATTAAAAACAACACATAAAGTAGATGTAACACATAATTAAACAAGATGCAAGGGAAGAGCTTGCTATTTCACAATTGCTTCATTTTTATTACATTCCATTCCTTTTCCTAGCAAAGATACTCGAATTTTCCTTTAGCTTCATTCCAAAACATCACGCCCGAGTGTTCTACCGAACTGTTTTCTTTGCCCCACTCAAACACCTTTGAAATTGTCATCTGACTAACATCAACATTTGGAAACTGCTTTATAGTGTTGTAACATTCTCAGATCGGGCTTAGATGTAAGATGACCTTTTTGCCCCTAGGCATAATTGTGTGATTATTTATGCCTTTATTTTAATTTAATATTTAGTGTTATTTTATTATTTGGTTAAGACCAATTTATGGCAAGGATCACAGAACATGTTCGTTTATTTAATTTGGACTTCGTTAGGGTTGTCAAATTAAGTACGAAAGTTATCAGATAATTGGTAAATACCCATGTGTTGTGGGGTATGGGGTTTTAACCCCAAAATAAGTTTAAGACCAGCTGATTTCTCTCATTTGGTTTCTTGAACCTTCCTCTCACTCACTCTCACCTAACTTCACCTTCTTCAAACAACCCTAAATTATTTGATCTCGAATTGAAGCTTCATTTTAGTGTCAAACCATTCCTTGTGTTTTTGTGATTCTAACAAGGTAAAGTTTGTTTGATTTCGTGATCAAATTAGTGTCAAAATGGGTGTTTTAGTTAAGTTTTATAAAAGTGGGTTTTGATGTCAAAATTGGTACAATTTGTTGTTGTTTGTGCTTAAAAATTGTGGATTTATGCTTCTAAATGTTTTGTGTACAAAATGTGGTTGGTTTTGAGGTCAAAAAAGGTCCAAGATCGAGATTTGGTGATTTTTGCTCGAAACCCGTCACTTTGCTGCCGTTGCAGCTGATGAACTACCTTCGGCCGATGGTCGTTGACCATCGGCCGATGGTGATTGACAACCGGCCGATGGTAGTTGACCATCGACCGATGGTGGAAGTCCTTCGGTTAGTAAAATTACATTAGAAGTTCGGTTGGTGGAAGAGACCCTCGCCCGATGGTGTGATGACGGTCGGCTGATTGTCTTGGTCAGTAGGTCGATGGGCTTAGGCAGTTGAAATTTTATTAAGTGTTGATGTCTAGCCATTATGTTGTCTGCGTGACTTATGATAATCAGAATGTAAATTCTGAAAATGTATAAGTGTTGAGTAGACTTTTTAGCGGCGCTTTTGATACTGATTTACTGTATTGTGCTGTTTTGTGCTGTTTTGTGCTAACGGACCGAAACTAACTTGATTTCCCTTATGTTCATGTGATAAGGACAAGGAAGTTGTTCAATGATCGATTATCTGAGCTAGTTGCTGGTATTCGATGAGTGGTTCTATCTCCGGATGGAGTAATAAGTAGCTGACAAGCTACTTGTTCAGAATCGTTATTACTATGTTTATATCTGTATGATTTTCATGCGTAGTTAGATATTTCCATGCTAGTTAGGACGATTGCATGACTGATTATCTGTGATCTTATGTGCACACTGTTAGTTGGACACCAACCGAGGCAGCAAGGTTAAGAACTTTAACGACCCGTCAAAGTACACTTGACGACCATCGTTATCTTGGTCCCACAACTTGATCATAACTCTAAATGAATCTAATAAATAACCTTGCATTCTTTATTTAAAAAAATGATTTTCTATAAAGAAAACCTACCAAAATATGTAAGTTTAGAAAAATCATACATAAAGACTTAACCAAAAGTTGACCAAAACAAAGTCAACAAACACCCACAATTTAATGTGTCAAAATAGAATGCAAGTTAATGTTTAACAAAAGCTGCCATCATAAATATGCAGACTCTCTAAGCACAGCGAAACAATCAATCATGAACCTGAGAATAAAACATGCGAGTAATCTGTCAACAAAAATGTTGCGTGGATTACAGGTTTAATATTGCAAACAATAATTAATTTAAACCATAAAAATTTATGTTTGAAAACATAAAGTCTCATCTTGGACCACAAAATTATATGCTCGAAACATATAAAAATATTATTCCCTTAACCCGTGAGCCACCTGGTAATTCACTTAACAACTCCTTACACTTAACAAAACCAATATAACAATATACACTGAACAGGTGTATCTTCCAAAAGTACAAAGTACTAATACATTCCGTCTGTAACTGCTAGCGCGACTAGCACGAAATGGGGCTGTTGGGCCCAATAGATATATCCATAGGATTCGCGTTCACCAGTAAAAACCAATGATTAAAATTACCAGATTATGGAATATTTTCCTTCGACTCACAATGAATAATTTAAACCAATTTCCACTTGTATCCAATATGTAAAATAAATTGCATGTATTCTCATCCCAAAAGATTTAAAATAGAAAAATGGGACTATAACTCACCTTAAAGCAAATGAAGCAACAACACAGAAATGCGAATAACAAAAGATAAAGTGATCAAGAATGACCACAACGCCAACCTATAAATAAAGCATGTCGATATAAATAACTAACTTAGGTCAAGTCTTAGTATGATAGCTATAGTACTTGTTGCAAATAAGCATAGAACAACACTCAGTATGTTTTGGTATGATCAAGACAACGTATAACACGTACTTTCTATTTTTAGAAAGTTTCTATTTTTAGCAGGTTTCTATTTTTGGAAAGTTTCTATTTTAGGAATGTTTCTATTTTTGGAAAGTTTCTATTTTAGGAATGTTTCTATTTTTGAAAAGTTTCCATATTTAGAAAGTTTCTATTTTCGGAAAGTTTTTAACTTAGGAAAGTTTCCTTAATTAGAAAAGTCAACAAAAGTCAACTGAAAGTCAAAGCCAACCGAAAGTCAACCTTGGTCAAACTTAGTCAATATTGAAATTAAAATGTAATTTATATTAATAATTAATAATATAAGTTATAATGTTATTTAAAGTCATATATGTATAATCATGTCATATCATAAGTTTGATTAAATTATATTGAATTATAAAGTTAACATAAGTTTAAATGATACAATTAGTATAACATAAGTATTTAATTAATTAATTAAATATTAATCATAGCATAGTATTATTAATCAATAATAAATTTTTAATCATATCATAAGTATTATTAATAAATAATGAATTATTAATCATATCATAAGTATTTTAATATAATTATTAAACCATATGTATTTAATAATTAAATTATAATTAAATAATAACTAAGCCTTATAATAATGAAATAATTAATCAATATTTATTATAAGTCTTGATATAATAATCTCATAACATAAGTTTAATACTTATCATAAGTATTTTTCATTAATAATAAAAGTATTATTAATCATAAGTTTAATTAAAAGTATAATTAAATCATACTGTAATTAATAAATGATATAATAAATATATATATCATAAGTCTTAATTAAAAATAATTACTTTTATATCACAAGTAATTTAATAATAATAAAAATTATTATTTTATATCATAAGTTCAAATTTTATAACCATAAGTTTAATTAAAAGTTCGTCGGGTCATAACTTGAGCCTCGGGTGTCGATTTTCGACGAATTTTATATATATCCTCATCTAATCAACCAACCTGACACATTAGTGAACTCAAGAACACCCTAAGGTAAGTTCATAAGTCGTGACCTACAGCCATGAATTGTAGTGACCCGAACTTTTCCATGATTATATTAAATGAAAATTATATTTACATGATTAAATGTTTCCAACATGTTAATCAATAAAACTTGTTAAGACTTGATTATTTGAAATAAGTTCCATGTAGACAATTGACCACCCGAGTTGACCGGCGATTCACGAACGTTAAAACTTGTAAAAACTATATGATGATATATATATATATATATATATATATATATATATATATATATATATATATATATATATATATATATATATATATATATATATATATATATATATATATATATATATATATATATATATATATATATATATATATATATATATATATAGTTAACATGATATTATGATAAGTAAGTATCTCACTAGGTATATTAACAATGAGTTATATACATAAAAAATTAGATTACTAAGTTAAGAAACTCGAAACGATATATATAACGATTATCGTTATAACAACGCCTTACTAAATACATATGTATCATATTAAGGTATTGTTACACTATATTTAACATGATAAAATGATAATTATATATATCATTATGTATGTTAACAATGAACTACATATGTAAAACAAGACTACTAACTTAAGAATTTCAAAACGAGGCATATATGTAACGATTATCATTGTAACGACATTTTAATGTATATAAATATATATCATATTAAGATATATTCATACATCATAATATTTGATAATGCTAAAAACGAACATATATTTCATAGCATTATGAAATGTCCCGTTCTTATTGATTAAAAACGTTCCATATTAATTGATTTCGTTGCGAGGTTTTGACCTCTATATGAGACGTTTTTCAAAGACTGCATTCATTTTAAAACAAACCATAACCTTTATTTCATCAATAAAGGTTTAAAAAGCTTTACGTAGATTATCAAATAATGATAATCTAAAATATCCTGTTTACACACGACCATTACATAATGGTTTACAATACAAATATGTTACAACAAAATAAGTTTCTTGAATGCAGTTTTTACACAATATCATACAAGCATGGACTCCAAATCTCGTCCTTATTTAAGTATGCGACAGCGGAAGCTCTTAATAATCACCTGAGAATAAACATGCTTAAAACGTCAACAAAAATGTTGGTGAGTTATAGGTTTAACCTATATATATCAAATCATAATAATAGACCACAAGATTTCATATTTCAATACACATCCCATACATAGAGATAAAAATCATTCATATGGTGAACACCTGGTAACCGACATTAACAAGATGCATATATAAGAATATCCCCATCATTCTGGGACACCCTTCGGATATGATATAAATTTCGAAGTACTAAAGCATCCGGTACTTTGGATGGGGTTTGTTAAGCCCAATAGATCTATCTTTAGGATTCGCGTCAATTAGGGTGTCTGTTCCCTAATTCTTAGATTACCAGACTTAATAAAAAGGGGCATATTCGATTTCAATAATTCAACCATAGAATGTAGTTTCACGTACTTGTGTCTATTTTGTAAATCATTTATAAAACCTGCATGTATTCTCATCCCAAAAATATTAGATTTTAAAAGTGGGACTATAACTCACTTTCACAGATTTTTACTTCGCCGGGAAGTAAGACTTGGCCACTGGTTGATTCACAAACCTATAACAATATATACATATATATCAAAGTATGTTCAAAATATATTTACAATACTTTTAATATATTTTGATGTTTTAAGTTTATTAAGTCAGCTGTCCTCGTTAGTAACCTACAACTAGTTGTCCACAGTTAGATGTACAGAAATAAATCGATAAATATTATCTTGAATCAATCCACGACCCAATGTATACGTATCTCAGTATTGATCACAACTCAAACTATATATATTTTGGAATCAACCTCAACCCTGTATAGCTAACTCCAACATTCACATATAGAGTGTCTATGGTTGTTCCGAAATATATATAGATGTGTCGACATGATAGGTCGAAACATTGTATACGTGTCTATGGTATCTCAAGATTACATAATATACAATACAAGTTGATTAAGTTATGGTTGGAATAGATTTGTTACCAATTTTCACGTAGCTAAAATGAGAAAAATTATCCAATCTTGTTTTACCCATAACTTCTTCATTTTAAATCCGTTTTGAGTGAATCAAATTGCTATGGTTTCATATTGAACTCTATTTTATGAATCTAAACAGAAAAGTATAGGTTTATAGTCGGAAAAATAAGTTACAAGTCATTTTTGTAAAGGTAGTCATTTCAGTCGAAAGAACGACGTCTGGATGACCATTTTAGAAAACATACTTCCACTTTGAGTTTAACCATAATTTTTGGATATAGTTTCATGTTCATAATAAAAATCATTTTCTCAGAATAACAACTTTTAAATCAAAGTTTATCATAGTTTTTAATTAACTATCCCAAAACAGCCCGCGGTGTTACTACGACGGCGTAAATCCGGTTTTACGGTGTTTTTCGTGTTTCCAGGTTTTAAATCATTAAGTTAGCATATCATATAGATATAGAACATGTGTTTAGTTGATTTTAAAAGTCAAGTTAGAAGGATTAACTTTTGTTTGCGAACAAGTTTAGAATTCACTAAACTATGTTCTAGTGATTACAAGTTTAAACCTTCGAATAAGATAGCTTTATATGTATGAATCGAATGATGTTATGAACATCATTACTACCTTAAGTTCCTTGGATAAACCTACTGGAAAAGAGAAAAATGGATCTAGCTTCAATGGATCCTTGGATGGCTCGAAGTTCTTGAAGCAGAATCATGACACGAAAACAAGTTCAAGTAAGATCATCACTTAAAATAAGATTGTTATAGTTATAGAAATTGAACCAAAGTTTGAATATGATTATTACCTTGTATTAGAATGATAACCTACTGTAAGAAACAAAGATTTCTTGAGGTTGGATGATCACCTTACAAGATTGGAAGTGAGCTAGCAAACTTGAAAGTATTCTTGATTTTATGAAACTAGAACTTTTGGAATTTATGAAGAACACTTAGAACTTGAAGATAGAACTTGAGAGAGATCAATTAGATGAAGAAAATTGAAGAATGAAAGTGTTTGTAGGTGTTTTTGGTCGTTGGTGTATGGATTAGATATAAAGGATATGTTATTTTGTTTTCATGTAAATAAGTCATGAATGATTACTCATATTTTTGTAATTTTATGAGATATTTCATGCTAGTTGCCAAATGATGGTTCCCACATGTGTTAGGTGACTCACATGGGCTGCTAAGAGCTGATCATTGGAGTGTATATACCAATAGTACATACATCTAAAAGCTGTGTATTGTACGAGTACGAATACGGGTGCATACGAGTAGAATTGTTGATGAAACTGAACGAGGATGTAATTGTAAGCATTTTTGTTAAGTAGAAGTATTTTGATAAGTGTCTTGAAGTCTTTCAAAAGTGTATGAATACATATTAAAACACTACATGTATATACATTTTAACTGAGTCGTTAAGTCATCGTTAGTCGTTACATGTAAATGTTGTTTTGAAACCTTTAGGTTAACGATCTTGTTAAATGTTGTTAAACCAATGTTTATAATATCAAAAGAGATTTTAAATTATTATATTATCATGATATTATGATGTACGAATATCTCTTAATATGATATATATACATTAAATGTCGTTACAACGATAATCGTTACATATATGTCTCGTTTCAAAATCATTAAGTTAGTAGTCTTGTTTTTACATATGTAGTTCATTGTTAATATAATTAATGATATATTTACTTATCATAATATCATGTTAACTATATATATAACCATATATATGTCATCATATAGTTTTTACAAGTTTTAACGTTCGTGAATCACCGGTCAACTTGGGTGGTCAATTGTCTATATGAAACCTATTTCAATTAATCAAGTCTTAACAAGTTTGATTGCTTAACATGTTGGAAACATTTAATCATGTAAATATCAATCTCAATTAATATATATAAACATGGAAAAGTTCGGGTCACTACAGTACCTACCCGTTAAATAAATTTCGTCCCGAAATTTTAAGCTGTTGAAGGTGTTGACGAATCTTCTGGAAATAGATGCGGGTATTTCTTCTTCATCTGATCTTCACGCTCCCAGGTGAACTCGGGTCCTCTACGAGCATTCCATCGAACCTTAACAATTGGTATCTTGTTTTGCTTAAGTCTTTTAACCTCACGATCCATTATTTCGACGGGTTCTTCGATGAATTGAAGTTTTTCGTTGATTTGGATTTCATCTAACGGAATAGTGAGATCTTCTTTGGCAAAACATTTCTTCAAATTCGAGACGTGGAAAGTGTTATGTACAGCCGCGAGTTGTTGAGGTAACTCAAGTCGGTAAGCTACTGGTCCAACACGATCAATAATCTTGAATGGTCCAATATACCTTGGATTTAATTTCCCTCGTTTACCAAATCGAACAACGCCTTTCCAAGGTGCAACTTTAAGCATGACCATCTCTCCAATTTCAAATTCTATATCTTTTCTTTTAATGTCAGCGTAGCTCTTTTGTCGACTTTGGGCGGTTTTTAACCGTTGTTGAATTTGGATGATCTTCTCGGTAGTTTCTTGTATAATCTCCGGACCCGTAATCTGTCTATCCCCCACTTCACTCCAACAAATCAGATACCTGCACTTTCTACCATAAAGTGCTTCAAACGGCGCCATCTCAATGCTTGAATGGTAGCTGTTGTTGTAGGAAAATTCTGCTAATGGTAGATGTCGATCCCAACTGTTTCCGAAATCAATAACACATGCTCGTAGCATGTCTTCAAGCGTTTGTATCGTCCTTTCGCTCTGCCCATCAGTTTGTGGATGATAGGCAGTACTCATGTCTAGACGAGTTCCTAATGCTTGCTGTAATGTCTGCCAGAATCTTGAAATAAATCTGCCATCCCTATCAGAGATAATAGAGATTGGTATTCCATGTCTGGAGATGACTTCCTTCAAATACAGTCGTGCTAACTTCTCCATCTTGTCATCTTCTCTTATTGGCAGGAAGTGTGCTGATTTGGTGAGACGATCAACTATTACCCAAATAGTATCAAAACCACTTGTAGTCCTTGGCAATTTAGTGATGAAATCCATGGTAATGTTTTCCCATTTCCATTCCGGGATTTCGGGTTGTTGAAGTAGACCTGATGGTTTCTGATGCTCAGCTTTGACCTTAGAACACGTCAAACATTCTCCTACGTATTTAGCAACATCGGCTTTCATACCCGGCCACCAAAAATGTTTCTTGAGATCCTTGTACATCTTTCCCGTTCCAGGATGTATTGAGTATCTGGTTTTATGAGCTTCTCTAAGTACCATTTCTCTCATATCTCCAAATTTTGGTACCCAAATCCTTTCAGCCCTATACCGGGTTCCGTCTTCCCGAATATTAAGATGCTTCTCCGATCCTTTGGGTATTTCATCCTTTAAATTTCCCTCTTTTAAAACTCCTTGTTGCGCCTCCTTTATTTGAGTAGTAAGGTTATTATGAATCATTATATTCATAGATTTTACTCGAATGGGTTCTCTGTCCTTCCTGCTCAAGGCATCGGCTACCACATTTGCCTTTCCCGGGTGGTAACGAATCTCAAAGTCGTAATCATTCAATAATTCAATCCACCTACGCTGCCTCATATTCAGTTGTTTCTGATTAAATATGTGTTGAAGACTTTTGTGGTCGGTATATATAATACTTTTAACCCCATATAAGTAGTGCCTCCAAGTCTTTAATGCAAAAACAACTGCGCCTAATTCCAAATCATGCGTCGTACAATTTTGTTCGTGAATCTTCAATTGTCTAGACGCATAAGCAATCACCTTCGTTCGTTGCATTAATACACAACCGAGACCTTGCTTTGATGCGTCACAATAAATCACAAAATCATCATTCCCTTCAGGCAATGATCATATAGGTGCCGTAGTTAGCTTTTTCTTCAATAACTGAAACGCTTTCTCTTGTTCATCATTCCATTCAAATTTCTTCCCTTTATGCGTTAATGCAGTCAAGGGTTTTGCTATTCTGGAAAAGTCTTGGATGAACCTTCTGTAGTAACCACCTAGTCCTAAAAACTGGCGTATGTGTTTCGGAGTTTTCGGGGTTTCCCACTTTTCAACAGTTTCTATCTTTGCCGGATCCACCTTAATACCTTCTTTGTTCACTATGTGACCGAGGAATTGAACTTCTTCCAACCAAAATGCACACTTTGAAAACTTAGCGTACAATTCTTCCTTCCTCAATACTTCTAACACCTTTCTCAAATGTTCACCGTGTTCTTGGTCATTCTTTGAGTAAATAAGTATGTCATCAATGAAAACAATGACAAACTTGTCAAGGTATGGTCCACACACTCGGTTCATAAGGTCCATGAACACAGCTGGTGCATTAGTTAAACCAAATGGCATGACCATAAACTCGTAATGACCGTAACGTGTTCTGAAAGCAGTCTTTGGAATATCATCTTCTTTCACCCGCATTTGATGATACCCGGAACGTAAGTCAATCTTTGAATAAACAGACGAGCCTTGTAGTTGATCAAATAAGTCGTCGATTCTCAGTAGTGGGTAGCGGTTCTTGATGGTAAGTTTGTTCAACTCTCGGTAGTCGATACACAACCTGAATGTACCATCTTTCTTCTTGACAAACAAAACAGGAGCTCCCCACGGTGATGTGCTTGGTCGAATGAAACCACGCTCTAAAAGTTCTTGTAATTGGCTTTGTAGTTCTTTCATCTCGCTGGGTGCGAGTCTGTAAGGAGCACGAGCTATTGGTGCAGCTCCTGGTACAAGATCTATTTGAAATTCAACGGATCGATGTGGGGGTAATCCCGGTAATTCTTTCGGAAATACATCGGGAAATTCTTTTGCGACGGGAACATCATTGATGCTCTTTTCTTCAGTTTGTACTTTCTCGACGTGTGCTAGAACAGCATAGCAACCTTTTCTTATTAGTTTTTGTGCCTTCAAATTACTAATAAGATGTAGCTTCGTGTTGCCCTTTTCTCCGTACACCATTAAGGGTTTTCCTTTTTCTCGTATAATGCGAATTGCATTTTTGTAACAAACGATCTCTGCTTTCACTTCTTTCAACCAGTCCATACCGATTATCACATCAAAACTCCCTAACTCTACTGGTATCAAATCAATCTTAAATGTTTCGCTAACCAGTTTAATTTCTCGATTCCGACATATATTATCTGCTGAAATTAATTTACCATTTGCTAATTCGAGTAAAAATTTACTATCCAAAGGCGTCAATGGACAACTTAATTTAGCACAAAAATCTCTACTCATATAGCTTCTATCCGCACCCTAATCAAATAAAACGTAAGCAGATTTATTGTCAATAAGAAACGTACCCGTAACAAGCTCCGGGTCTTCCTGTGCCTCTGCCGCATTAATATTGAAAACTCTTCCACGGCCTTGTCCATTCGTGTTCTCCTGGTTCGGGCAATTTCTAATAATGTGGCCCGGTTTTCCACATTTATAACAAACTACATTGGCATAACTTGCTCCGACACTACTTGCTCCGCCATTACTCGTTCCGACACCATTTGTTCCTTTCGTTCTATTAACCCCTGGTCCGTAGACCTCACACTTCGCCGCGCTATGACCATTTCTTTTACACTTGTTGCAAAATTTGGTGCAGAACCCCGAGTGATTCTTTTCACACCTTTGGCATAGCTGCTTTTGATTGTTGTTGTTGTTGCGGTTATTATTGTTATTGGAATGATTGTTGTAGTTGCTGTTGTTGTTGTTGTTGTTGTTGTTGTTGTTGTTGTTGTTGGGCCGTTTGTTGTAGTTACGATTGATGTTGCGATTGTTGGGATAATTATTGCGATTATTGTTGTAATTACTGTTGTTGTTGTATTGGTGATTATTATCACCGTTTTCCTCCCACTTTCTTTTGACTTGCTTCAAATTGGCCTCTTCAGCAGTCTGTTCTTTAATTCTTTCTTCAATCTGGTTCACTAGTTTGTGAGCCATTCTACATGCTTGTTGTATGGAGGCGGGCTCGTGTGAACTTATATCTTCTTGGATTCTTTCCGGTAATCCTTTCACAAATGCATCAATCTTCTCTTCCTCATCTTCGAATGCTCCCGGACACAATAGGCACAATTCTGTGAATCGTCTTTCGTACGTGGTAATATCAAATCCTTGGGTTCGTAACCCTCTGAGTTCTGTCTTGAGCTTATTGACCTCGGTTCTGGGACGGTACTTCTCGTTCATCAAGTGCTTGAATGCTGACCACGGTAGTGCGTACGCATCGTCTTGTCCCACTTGCTCTAGATAGGTATTCCACCATGTTAACGCAGAACCTGTGAAGGTATGCGTAGCGTACTTCACTTTGTCCTCTTCAGTACACTTACTTATGGCAAACACCGATTCAACCTTCTCGGTCCACCGTTTCAATCCGATCGGTCCTTCGGTTCCATCAAATTCCAAAGGTTTGCAGGCAGTGAATTCTTTGTAGGTGCATCCTACACGATTTCCTGTACCGCTAGATCCAAGGTTATTGTTGGTATGTAGCGCAGCCTGTACTGCGGCTATGTTTGAAGCTAGAAAAGTACGAAATTCCTCTTCATTCATATTCACGGTGTGTCGAGTAGTCGGTGCCATTTCCTTCAAAATAGTTAAATGGAACAAGTTAATCATACAGAATATTAAGAGTAGTTAATAGTATTTCGTAGCATAATATGAACTCATTTATAAAAGCTTTTTCTTCATATTAGCGTTTTATAAGTTTAAATTCGGGTAGTACCTACCCGTTAAGTTCATACTTAGTAGCTAATATACAATTCAACTACTACAATTCTATATGAAAAACTGATTATAATAATATTTCGCCCTCAAACTTTTACACAATATTTTACAAACTTACAATACCGCTTATTTTATATATAGCATGAAATATAGCACACAATAAATTTGATACAAGATGGTTGTGAAGATAATTCTAGCTAGTACACAAGTCGTTCAGCAAAGGCAATAAAGACACGTAATTCATACGTCCAGAAACAAGTCATGCATTCTGGTTTTACTAGGATTACTTCCCATCCTTGGTCTTGTGGAACATAACCGTTATGGCCGTTGATAAGACAGCGTGTTGTAATGTCGTCAAAGGGACGAGGGTTACGTAATGTCCAACAGTCCCGTAATAATCTAAAAACCTCATTTCTTACCCCAATTACCGACTCCGTCACTTGTGGGAATGTTTTGTTTAATAGTTGTAGCCCGATGTTCTTGTTCTCACTTTGGTGAGAAGCGAACATTACTAATCCGTAAGCATAACATGCTTCTTTATGTTGCATGTTAGCCGCTTTTTCTAAATCACGAAGTCCAATATTCGGATATATTGAGTCAAAATAATTTCTTAACCCATTGCGTAAAATAGCATTTGGGTTCCCCGCAATATATGCGTCAAAGTAAACACATCGTAACTTATTGGTTTCCCAATGTGATATCCCCCATCTTTCAAACAAAAGTCTCTTATAAACCAAGATATTCTTGGAACGTTCTTCGAATGTCTTACAAACTGATCTCGCCTTAAATAGTTGTGCCGAAGAATTCTGACCGACTCTAGACAAGATTTCATCAATCATGTCTCCGGGTAGGTCTCTTAAAATATTGGGTTGTCTATCCATTTTGTGTTTTTATACTGTAAAATAGACAAGAGTTAGATTCATAAAAAAAAATACTTATTAATACAAGCAATTTTTACATATATCATAAAGCATAAGCACACTATATTACATATATTACACCACACGAATACAACTATCTTATTCCGACTCGCTTGTTTCTTCTTCTTCGGTTTTAGTTCATTTTGCCAAGTTTCTAGGGATATATGATGTTCCCCTAATACGAGCCGTCGTGATCCACATTGGTTTAGAAAAACCTGGTGGTTTAGAGGTTCCCGGGTCATTGTTACAACTTAAGGACTTCGGGGGTTGACGATACATATAAAGTTCATCGGGGTTGGAATTAGATTTCTCTATTTTTATGCCCTTTCCCTTATTATTTTCTTTTGCCTTTTTAAATTCAGTTGGGGTAATTTCTATAACATCATCGGAATTCTCGTCGGAATCCGATTCATCGGAGAATTGGTAATCCTCCCAATATTTTGCTTCCTTGGTGGAAACACCATTGACCATAATTAACCTTGGTCGGTTGGTTGAGGATTTTCTTTTACTTAACCGTTTTATTATTTCCCCCACCGGTTCTATTTCTTCATCCGGTTCCGATTCTTCTTCCGGTTCCGATTCTTCTTCCGGTTCCGACTCTTCTTCCGGTTCCTCTTCGGGAACTTGTGAATCAGTCCACGAATCATTCCAATTTACATTTGACTCTTCATTATTATTAGGTGAGTCAATGGGACTTGTTCTAGAGGTAGACATCTATCACATAATATCAAACGTGTTAAGAGATTAATATATCACATAATATTCACATGTTAAAAATATATAGTTTCCAACAAAATTTGTTAAGCAATCATTTTTCAAGTAAACACGGTCGAAGTCTAGACTCACTAATGCATCCTAACAAACTCGATAAGACACAATAATGCAAAATTCTGGTTCTCTAAGACCAACGCTCTGATACCAACTGAAATGTCCCGTTCTTATTGATTAAAAACGTTCCATATTAATTGATTTCGTTGCGAGGTTTTGACCTCTATATGAGACGTTTTTCAAAGACTGCATTCATTTTAAAACAAACCATAACCTTTATTTCATCAATAAAGGTTTAAAAAGCTTTACGTAGATTATCAAATAATGATAATCTAAAATATCCTGTTTACACACGACCATTACATAATGGTTTACAATACAAATATGTTACAACAAAATAAGTTTCTTGAATGCAGTTTTTACACAATATCATACAAGCATGGACTCCAAATCTCGTCCTTATTTAAGTATGCGACAGCGGAAGCTCTTAATAATCACCTGAGAATAAACATGCTTAAAACGTCAACAAAAATGTTGGTGAGTTATAGGTTTAACCTATATATATCAAATCATAATAATAGACCACAAGATTTCATATTTCAATACACATCCCATACATAGAGATAAAAATCATTCATATGGTGAACACCTGGTAACCGACATTAACAATATGCATATATAAGAATATCCCCATCATTCCGGGACACCCTTCGGATATGATATAAATTTCGAAGTACTAAAGCATCCGGTACTTTGGATGGGGTTTGTTAAGCCCAATAGATCTATCTTTAGGATTCGCGTCAATTAGGGTGTCTGTTCTCTAATTCTTAGATTACCAGACTTAATAAAAAGGGACATATTCGATTTCAATAATTCAACCATAGAATGTAGTTTCACGTACTTGTGTCTATTTTGTAAATCATTTATAAAACCCGCATGTATTCTCATCCCAAAAATATTAGATTTTAAAAGTGGGACTATAACTCACTTTCACATATTTTTACTTCGCCGGGAAGTAAGACTTGGCCACTGGTTGATTCACGAACCTATAACAATATATACATATATATCAAAGTACGTTCAAAATATATTTACAACACTTTTAATATATTTTGATGTTTTAAGTTTATTAAGTCAGCTGTCCTCGTTAGTAACCTACAACTAGTTGTCCACAGTTAGATGTACAGAAATAAATCGATAAATATTATCTTGAATCAATCCACGACCCAGTGTATACGTATCTCAGTATTGATCACAACTCAAACTATATATATTTTGGAATCAACCTCAACCCTGTATAGCTAACTCCAACATTCACATATAGAGTGTCTATGGTTGTTCCGAAATATATATAGATGTGTCGACATGATAGGTCGAAACATTGTATACGTGTCTATGGTATCTCAAGATTACATTATATACAATACAAGTTGATTAAGTTATGGTTGGAATAGATTTGTTACCAATTTTCACGTAGCTAAAATGAGAAAAATTATCCAATCTTGTTTTACCCATAACTTCTTCATTTTAAATCCGTTTTGAGTGAATCAAATTGCTATGGTTTCATAGTGAACTCTATTTTATGAATCTAAACAGAAAAGTATAGGTTTATAGTCGGAAAAATAAGTTACAAGTCATTTTTGTAAAGGTAGTCATTTCAGTCGAAAGAACGACGTCTAGATGACCATTTTAGAAAACATACTTCCACTTTGAGTTTAACCATAATTTTTGGATATAGTTTCATGTTCATAATAAAAATCATTTTCTCAGAATAACAACTTTTAAATCAAAGTTTATCATAGTTTTTAATTAACTATCCCAAAACAGCCCGCGGTGTTACTACGACGGCGTAAATCCGGTTTTACGGTGTTTTTCGTGTTTCCAGGTTTTAAATCATTAAGTTAGCATATCATATAGATATAGAACATGTGTTTAGTTGATTTTAAAAGTCAAGTTAGAAGGATTAACTTTTATTTGCGAACAAGTTTAGAATTCACTAAACTATGTTCTAGTGATTACAAGTTTAAACCTTCGAATAAGATAACTTTATATGTATGAATCGAATGATGTTATGAACATCATTACTACCTTAAGTTCCTTGGATAAACCTACTGGAAAAGAGAAAAATGGATCTAGCTTCAATGGATCCTTGGATGGCTCGAAGTTCTTGAAGCAGAATCATGACACGAAAACAAGTTCAAGTAAGATCATCACTTAAAATAAGATTGTTATAGTTATAGAAATTGAACCAAAGTTTGAATATGATTATTACCTTGTATTAGAATGATAACCTACTGTAAGAAACAAAGATTTCTTGAGGTTGGATGATCACCTTACAAGATTGGAAGTGAGCTAGCAAACTTGAAAGTATTCTTGATTTTATGAAACTAGAACTTTTGGAATTTATGAAGAACACTTAGAACTTGAAGATAGAACTTGAGAGAGATCAATTAGATGAAGAAAATTGAAGAATGAAAGTGTTTGTAGGTGTTTTTGGTCGTTGGTGTATGGATTAGATATAAAGGATATGTTATTTTGTTTTCATGTAAATAAGTCATGAATGATTACTCATATTTTTGTAATTTTATGAGATATTTCATGCTAGTTGCCAAATGATGGTTCCCACATGTGTTAGGTGACTCACATGGGCTGCTAAGAGCTGATTATTGG
This sequence comes from Rutidosis leptorrhynchoides, assembly GCF_046630445.1. Taxonomy (NCBI): domain Eukaryota; kingdom Viridiplantae; phylum Streptophyta; class Magnoliopsida; order Asterales; family Asteraceae; genus Rutidosis; species Rutidosis leptorrhynchoides. Next base: position 267,487,750 of record NC_092339.1, read on the forward strand.
AGTGTATATACCAATAGTACATACATCTAAAAGCTGTGTATTGTACGAGTACGAATACGGGTGCATACGAGTAGAATTATTGATGAAACTGAACGAGGATGTAATTGTAAGCATTTTTGTTAAGTAGAAGTATTTTGATAAGTGTCTTGAAGTCTTTCAAAAGTGTATGAATACATATTAAAACACTACATGTATATACATTTTAACTGAGTCGTTAAGTCATCGTTAGTCGTTACATGTAAATGTTGTTTTGAAACCTTTAGGTTAACGATCTTGTTAAATGTTGTTAAACCAATGTTTATAATATCAAAAGAGATTTTAAATTATTATATTATCATGATATTATGATGTACGAATATCTCTTAATATGATATATATACATTAAATGTCGTTACAACGATAATCGTTACATATATGTCTCGTTTCAAAATCATTAAGTTAGTAGTCTTGTTTTTACATATGTAGTTCATTGTTAATATAATTAATGATATGTTTACTTATCATAATATCATGTTAACTATATATATAACCATATATATGTCATCATATAGTTTTTACAAGTTTTAACGTTCGTGAATCACCGGTCAACTTGGGTGGTCAATTGTCTATATGAAACCTATTTCAATTAATCAAGTCTTAACAAGTTTGATTGCTTAACATGTTGGAAACATTTAATCATGTAAATATCAATCTCAATTAATATATATAAACATGGAAAAGTTCGGGTCACTACACATTATTCCTCAAGAAAGACAAGCTTTTAGTTGCAATTGTTCTATTTACAAGTAATATTCGTTTAAAATAATAAAAGGTGAAGATAAAAGACAAATTCGACGAATTGAAGACGCAAAAGACCAAAAAACTCAAAAGTACAAAATACAATCAAAGAGGTTCCAATTATTGATAAGAAACATCTCGAAATTACAAGAGTACAAGATTCAAAACGCAAAGTACAAGATATTAAATTATTCGCAAAGACGTTCAAAAATCCGGAACCGGGACCAGAGTCAACTCTCAACGCTCGACGCAACGGACTAAAAATTACAAGTTAACTATGTATATAAATATAATATAATATATAATTAATTATATAAATTATATATATATATATTATATTTATGTAATAATCCGTCGGCAAGAAAGGCTCCAAAATGGTGTGAGCTGTAAAATCGAACTCCGCGACTTGCGGAGTTCAAAGAGGGAAAAGGCCGCGACTCGCGGAGCTCACCTGGACTCAAATCCCTATAAAAGCAAACGCAGTTTGATCGCAAAAATATCCAAAAAATATCAATCTCTCTATATCTATACGTAAATATTTATATTTATATTTTAATTTTAATTTTAATTTTAATTTTAATTCTAATAATAAGGGTATGTTAGCGAATATTGTAAGGGTGTAAGTCGAAATTCTGTTTGTGTAACGCTACGCTATTTTTAATCATTGTAAGTTATGTTCAACCTTTTTAATTTAATGTCTCGTAGCTAAGTTATTATTATGCTTATTTAAAACAAAGTAATCATGATGTTGGGCTAATTACTAAAATTGGGTAATTGGGCTTTGTACCATAATTGGGGTTTGGACAAAAGAACGACACTTGTGGAAATTAGACTATGGGCTATTAATGGGCTTTATATTTGTTTAACTAAATGATAGTTTGTTAATTTTAATATAAAGATTTATAATTGGACGTCCCTATAAATAACCATATACACTCAATCGGACACGATGGGCGGGATATTTATATGTACGAATAATCGTTCATTTAACCGGATACGGGAATGGATTAATAGCCAGTAGAATTATTAAAACAGGGGTGAAATTATGTACATGGACACTTGGCATAATTGATAACAAAGTATTAAAACCTTGGGTTACACTCAGTCGACATCCTGGTGTAATTATTAAACAAAGTATTAAAATCTTGTTACAGTTTAAGTCCCCAATTAGTTGGAATATTTGACTTCGGGTATAAGGATAATTTTACGAGGACACTCGCACTTTATTTTTATGACTGATGGACTGTTATGGACAAAAACCAGACGGACATATTAAATAATCCAGGACAAAGGACAATTAACCCATGGGCATAAAACTAAAATCAACACGTCAAACATCATGATTACGGAAGTTTAAATAAGCATAATTCTTTTATTTCATATTTAATTTCCTTTATTTTATATTTAATTGCACTTCTAATTATCGCACTTTTATTTATTGTTATTGTATTTAATTGCACTTTTAATTATCGTACTTTTTAATTATTGCACTTTTATTTATCGCAATTTCATTATCGTTATTTACTTTACGCTTTAAATTAAGTCTTTTATTTATTTTTAATATTTTACATTTGGTTTTAACTGCGACTAAAGTTTTTAAAATCGACAAACCGGTCATTAAACGGTAAAACCCCCCTTTATAATAATAATATTACTTATATATATATTTGTATTTTTATAAATTTAAACTAATATAGCGTTAAGCTTTGTGAAAAAGATTCCATGTGGAATGAACCGGACTTACTAAAAACTACACTACTGTACGATTAGGTACACTGCCTATAAGTGTTGTAGCAAGGTTTAAGTATATCCATTCTATAAATAAATAAATATCTTGTGTAAAATTGTATCATATTTAATAGTATTTCCTTGTAAAATATAAGCTATTTTATATACACCTCTGCGCACATCAAGTATTTTTGGCGCCGCGGAGTTTTTTGCCTGGAATACCGCAACTCGCGGAGCCGTCTGACACAGGTTACACAGAACCCTAATTTCGCATTAATTACGTAATTATTATTATTATTATTAATTAAAAACCCTAATTAGGTTTTAATTTTTAATTAATTAAGTTTAGTTTATTTATTTAATTTGTATATTTAGTTTAATTAATTTAAATAAATTATAAAATTAACACTCTTAATAAATAAATAATATAAAAATAATATTTTTATAAAAATTGTACTTTTTACAACTTTTAGTATATTTTTATATTTTTCCCTTTTTAATTGTTTTAACGTAATATTTGTGTTTTTTGCTAGTTTTTAGTTTTAAACATAGTTTTTGCCATAGTTATTTTTATTTTTTTAGATTTTTAGGCTTTGCCGTAAAATCCCTTAAGTTTTTTTTCTTTAGACTAAGATTAAAGTGTTTTAGAATTTTTCGACGTCTTTTTAAGTTTTAGTACCTTTTTAAGTTATTTCCATTTGGGATATAGTTTTACTTGTAAGCTTTAATATTTTTAGACACCTTTTACCTATGTATCAATTATCATTCCAATTAGTAATCTCAATTTGCGATTATAATTTTAAGTTAGTGGTAGTAATAAGGTTGGGTTAGGCGAGTTTTTTAAAGTTTTATAAGTCACTCTTTTTATTTCTTATTTTTCGACACCTTTTATTTTTTCGATCTTTTCTTTTTCGACCTTTTTCGACGCACTCTTTTTCTTTCTTATTTCTCGCTATTCTAGTTTTAGGACATAGATTTTTTTTCTACTTCTTATCTAAATTTCTTAAAATTACGAAAATTTATTTTAAGTGGTTAAATTGATAGACATCAAAATTTTCTGGTTCGTAGTAATAGTTGGATTTGTACGTGGACCGGGTTATTGGAGCCAAACAGTCCTCAATTATATTGAGACCAAACGAATCCTGCCCCTCTGCTGCATCTTTTGGCTATTCGAAACGTGGGCAAAATCAGAAAAGTCTATTAATTGGATAACTTATATAATTTTTTCTTTCCTTTTAAAAACTAATAGGATATTCAGTGAATGCACCGACCAAGACGTTCACCACCTTTTGTACGTTCACCACATGTAACTAGATCAAGACATCTAGCAAATATTACTGCCGTTGATTTTCCTTTAGAATCGTCATCCAGTCGACCAAGTACTCCAATTCAAATTTCCGATAATCCATTTTTTGAACCCGACCTCACAATTGAGAATCCGGATAATATTCAGGGACAATTCATAGATCCTGAACCATTAAATTTTCCTCCGGAACCACCAATCATTCAAACAGAGATTGTTGAGGAACGAACCATTAAATCAGAATCCTCTAGTGATTCGGATTCAACAAATTCAATTATGGAGAATCTGGAACCTTTAAGTATGGAAGACTGAATGAGAGCTAAACGCACTGGCCAAGGTCACACAATTACTCATCCTGACATTAATGCGCCAGATTATGAAATCAAAGGACAAATTCTACATATGGTGACTAATCAATGCCAATTTAGTGGTGCGCCGAAGGAAGATCCAAATGAACATCTTCGTACCTTTAATAGGATCTGCACTCTATTTAAAATAAGAGAAGTTGAGGATGAACAGATATATCTCATGTTATTTCCCTGGACTTTAAAGGGAGAAGCCAAAGATTGGTAGGAATCGTTACCTGAAGGGGCGATTGATACATGGGACGTTTTAGTTGAAAAATTTCTTAAACAATTCTTTCCGGAATCTAAAGCCGTAAGACTTCAAGGAGAAATTGTTACGTTCACACAGAAGCCAAATGAAACTCTATATGAGGCGTGGACAAGATTTGGAAAGTTATTAAGAGGATGTCCGCAACATGGTTTAGATACCTGTCAAATAGGACAAATATTCAACCAAGGATGCGACATCACTACAAGGAAAGACATAGATATTGCAGCTGGTGGTTCCATTATGAAGAAAACCGAAACTGATGCTTACAAAATTATTGATAACACTGCTTCCCACTCACATGAGTGGCACAAGAAAAAGATATCGTTAGATCATCTAAAGCAGCTAGAGCCGATTCTAGCCATGACTTAGATTCCATTTCCGCAAAGATAGATGCTGTCGAGAGACGAATGAAAAAGATGACTAATGATATTCACTCAATACGAATTAGTTGTGAGCAGTGTGGAGGACCACATTTGACAAAAGATTGTCTCAGTATTGAATTAACAATGGAACAAAGAGAGAATATTTCATACATAAACCAAAGGCCTGGAAATAATTATCAGAATAATTATCAACCGCCAAGACCGATCTACAATTAAAACCAGAATTATAACAGAAATGTTCCATACAACAACCAACAAGGTCCTAGCAATCAACAAGTATCCAATAATACTTACAATCAGCAAAGACCTAATTTTCAAAACAAACCACCACAAACCGATGATAAAAATCCGAATTTAGAAGATATGATGACGAAGCTAGTTGAAACTCAAACGCAGTTTTTCACATCTCAAAAACAAACTAATGAACAAAATGCTCAAGCATTTAGAAATCAACAAGCTTCTATTCAAAACTTGGAACAAGAAGTAAGTAACCTAGCAAGGTTAATAGGTGAAAGAAATCCGGGAAGTTTACCTAGTGATACAAATGCTAACCCCCGGAATGAAACAGCTAAAGCCATTACCACAAGAAGTGGTACAACACTTAAACCACTTGAAATACCTGTAACTTCTGATGAAGCTATTCATACTCCACAAGAACCATAACCTGATCAAGATAAGGAAAAAGAACCGGTAGTTGAAAAGGTTAATGAAGATAACACAGCTAAGGATAAACCTTATGTTAAACCATACCAACCACCACTTCCTTACCCGAGTAAAATGAAGAAAGAGAAACTTGAAGCCGAGCAATCCAAATTCTTGGATATGTTTAAAAAGATAAATGTAAATCTTCCTTTCATTGATGTGATTTCAGGAATGCCTAGATATGCTAAATTTCTGAAAGATCTAATCTCAAATAGAAAGAAAATGGAAGAACTCTCGGCCGTTACTATGAATGCTAATTTTTCAGCAGTGCTGTTGAATAAGATACCAGAAAAATTATCTGATCCAGGAAGTTTCACAATTCCATGTTTTCTGGGTAGTCTTAGTTCAATAGAAGCATTGGCAGACTTAGGTGCTAGTATAAATTTAATGCCGTATTCACTATACGCTAAACTAGACCTTGGAGAATTGAAACCAACAAGAATAAGCATACAACTAGCCGATCGATCAATAAAATATCCTAGAGGGATAATGGAGAACATGCTAGTTAAAGTTGGTACTTTAGTATTTCCAGTAGATTTTGTTGTTCTGGACATGGAAGAAGATTCTCAAGTTCCTCTCATATTAGGAAGACCATTCTTAAACACGGCTAAAGCAATGATAGACATGTTTGGTAAGAAACTGACCCTAAGTATAGAGGATGAGAGTGTTACCTTTTCAGTTGATAGAGCAATGCAACAACCACAATCTACAGATGATACATGTTATTATATTCAAACTATAGATTCACATGCAGAATTGTTAGAAGAATTTCCAGAATTACAAGGAACAGGAGAATGTTCTTTAGGAGAAGGTAATGAACCAATTGATGAAGCTGAAATGTTAGCTACACTAATAGCTAATGAATATGAACCAACAACAGAAGAAATTCAAATGCTAAAAGAAGAAGACAGATATCGATATAAATCATCGATAGAAGAACCACCGAAATTAGAATTAAAGCCACTTCCAAACCATTTGGAATACGCTTATTTACATGGTGAATCTGAATTACCTGTAATAATATCGTATTCTCTTACTGAAAATGAGAAATCACAACTCATTTATGTGTTGAAAGCTCATAAACCAGCCATTGCATGGAAGATTCATGATATTAAAGGAATAAGTCCTTCGTATTGCACACATAAAATCCTTATGGAAGAAGGTCATAAAACGTATGTGCAACGCCAACGAAGACTAAATCCGAATATGCAAGATGTTATTAAAAAAGAAATAATTAAACTGCTAGATGCAGGTTTAATTTATCCAATTTCTGATAGTCCATGGGTAAGCCCAGTTCAATGCGTGCCTAAGAAGGGTGGCATGACTGTCATTACAAATGAAAAAAAATGAGCTTATTCTTACTAGGACTGTAACAGGATGGCGTGTATGTATTGATTATAGAAAATTAAATGACGCCACCAGAAAAGATCACTTTCCCTTACCTTTTATTGATCAAATATTGGAAAGATTAGCCAGAAATAGTTACTATTGTTTTCTTGATGGTTTTTCCGGATATTTTCAAATTCCAATAACACCTGAGGACCAAGAGAAAATCACGTTCACGTGCCCTTATGGTACTTTTGCTTACAAACGCATGCCATTTGGACTTTGCAACGCCCCTGCAACCTTTCAAAGGTGCATGATGGCGATTTTTCACGACATGATAGAAGAATGCATGGAAGTTTTCATGGATGACTTTTCAGTCTTCGGTGATACTTTTGAAACATGTCTAGCTAATCTTGAACGAATGCTGATTAGATGCGAACAATCAAATCTAGTTCTTAATTGGGAGAAATGCCATTTCATGGTTAAAGAAGGCATCGTTCTTGGACATAAAATTTCAAAAGAAGGAATTGAAGTGGATAGAGCTAAAGTAGATGTAATTGCTAAACTTCCACATCCCACCAATGTTAGAGGAGTTAGGAGTTTTCTAGGGCATGCCGGTTTTTACCGAAGTTTCATAAAAGATTTTTCTAAAATTGCCACTCCTATGAATAAACTCCTAGAAAAAGATGCTCCATTCATCTTTTCAGATGAATGCATCAAATCTTTTAATATTCTTAAAGAGAAACTCAATAATGCGCCGATCATGATAACACCAAATTGGAATCTACCGTTTGAATTAATGTGCGATGCAAGTGATTTTGCAATGGGAGCCGTTTTAGGACAAAGGATTGAAAAACGATTTCAACCTATATATTATGCTAGTAAGACGTTACAAGGAGCACAAATGAATTACACAACTACTGAAAAAGAACTCCTTGCTATTGTCTTTGCTTTTGACAAATTTCGTTCATATCTCGTTCTAGCAAAAACGGTGGTCTATACCGACCATTCTGCTCTTAGATACCTATTTTTGAAACAAGATGCCAAACCAAGATTAATCCGTTGGATCTTACTCTTACAAGAGTTTGATATTGAAATCCGAGATAAAAAAGGAGCAGAAAATCTCGCCGCTGATCATCTTTCTCGTCTTGAAAATCCCGAATTAGAAGTTCTAAATGAATCGGCCATACAAGACAACTTTCCTGATGAATATCTATTGAAGATAGAATATAATGAAATTCCATGGTTTGCAGACTATGCAAACTATTTAGTATGTGGATTCCTTGAAAAAGGATTATCGTACCAAAAACGAAAGAAATTCTTCAGTGATATAAAACACTATTTCTGGGAAGATCCACATCTGTTTAAAAATTGTCCAGATGGAATAATACGCCGATGTGTATTCGGAGATGAAGCTAGTAAAATTTTAAACCATTGTCACACAGGACCAACAGAAGGGTACTATGGGCCTCAACTAACAGCAAAAAAAGTTTATGATGCTGGATTCTATTGGCCTACAATTTACAAAGACGCACACCTTCTTTGCAAATCCTGTGATGCTTGTCAAAGAGCCGGAAAAATAAGTCAACGTGATGAAATGCCACAAAATGTCATTCAAGTATGTGAAGTATTTGACATTTGGGGTATTGACTTTATGGGTCCATTTCCAAAATCTCATAATAATCTCTATATTCTCGTAGCCATTGATTATGTATCTAAATGGGCGGAAGCACAAGCTCTCCCAACTAACGATGTACGAGTTGTAGTCAACTTTTTAAAACGTCTTTTGCAAGGTTTGGAACACAGAAAGCTTTAATAAGTGATCGGGGTACTCATTTCTGTAATAATCAACTTAAGAAAGTTCTCAAAAGATATGGAGTAACTCATAAAATCTCCACTGCTTATCATCCACAAACAAGTGGACAAGTTGAAAATACCAACCGAGCTTTAAAACGTATTCTAGAAAAAACCGTAGGATCAAATCCGAAGGAATGGTCCATTAAATTGGAGGATGCACTCTGGGCTTTTAGAACAGCCTACAAAACTCCAATTGGAACCACACCTTTTAGACTTGTTTATGGAAAAGCATGTCATCTTCCAGTAGAAATTGAACACAAAGCATTTTGGGCTTTGAAGACATGTAATCTTGATTTACATGAAGCTGGACGTCTACGGTTAAGTCAACTAAACGAATTAGAAGAATTAAGACATGAAGCATACGAAAATTCGTTAACCTATAAGGAAAGAACGAAGAAATGGCATGATAAAAGAATCCGAATTTTAAAAGAATTTAAAGAAGGAGACAGAGTTCTTCTTTTCAATTCACGATTCAAGCTATTTCCTGGAAAATTGAAATCAAGATGGTCTAGACCATTCATAGTCAAAAGAGTTTTCCCATACGGAACGATAGAATTAATAAATTCAAATGGGATTGAATTTAAGGTTAATGGTCACAGAGTTAAACATTACATAGATAGTCCAATGGAAGTTGACAATGAAGTTAATCACAATTTTGATACCACAGCTAACTAAGTGTGGGGAGATTCATGTCTTTTAAAGGATAATATGTATTTCTGTTAGAGTTAGATTTTCTGTTTTCGTGTAGTTCTCGAAAATGGAACCCGAATGGTCTTTCCCTAGCAGACCCTAAAGAACTAGTCTTCTCCCCCCATTCTGAATTTTTATTTTTTTAGGTTTTTACGAAATGAAGACTTCATGTGAACTAAACCATGGTCTAATGCTACACGCTTTGATCACTAAACGTAATAATGACACACTTCCGAGTGAAATAGTATCAGTAATCAGAGAAAGATTGGACGGAGTAAGAAAAGAATCCAGATGCGAAGATAATAAGTTACAATTTGGTAAAGGAAAATCAAAATCCGCAGCGAAAAGAAGAGCACGAAACCTAGAAAGATGTCACAAATGCGGAAAATGGTCACATGGAGGTAAATGTTCACATAATCAAACCTATTCAAACACCGAATTTGTTACTTTATGCAGAGACGGACCGTTCATATGTTTAGAAGAAAAAACACTGAATGATCGAGGTTACGCCTTTGTAGCTATGGAAAACCAATTAAACCGACTATCTTATGAGTGGGATAGATTATATCACTAAGAATACTATCTCACAGGTAAGTCTGTACAGTTTTTATTTTTTTTATTTTCATTTTTAACCTTTTGATAATAAACGCTAATTTGTTCGCTATAAAGTATTAAATTGGTATTCGATAAAATTAGATTTGGCGACCGAAATTATTGATATCATACAAAAATTTATTACATCACTGCGAAATTTAACGTTTATTCTTAAGGTATAAATATCTTTAATCAATCAAACCAAAATATTTCAAAAATTCGTCATGAGTTTAATTAGGTCATGGAACCGAAATTACTTTACCGAAAAGAGGGGCGCATATTTTTGATAATATTTGATTGATAAAAGTGGGATAAAAGCCAAAAAGATTTTTAATTTTATTTTTACTTTGTTTTTAAAATTAATATTAAAATAATATTGTAAACTTTTTAAAATCAATATACTTAAAATTGTAAATATTTGAAAAATTAATATTTTTAATATAAGTTTGCATGTATAAAAATAAAAATATAATTTAAGTTTGGTGTGAATTTATAATATTAATTTTTAAATTAAGTTTGGTGTGAATTTTTAATTTTTAAAATATGTATTTTTAATTTTATGCATTTTAAATTTAAGTGGTGTGAATTTAAAAACAAAAATTTACTTTATTTCGCTAAGTTAAAAATATGATTTTTAAAATTCGTCGTAAGTTGAAGATTAGGTCTTTGAACCGGAATTGCTTTACCCGAGGGAGGGACGAGAACTTTTATTATCATTATTTTTAAACTTATTGAATTAAAGTATGCCAAAAACATTAAAAAAAACTCAAAAATCTTAACTTTTAAAACAATCGCTACAAAAAGACAAATTTTAAAATTTTGTCGAGGGACGAACTAGGACATCGATCCGAAACGACCTCGTCCTAAATAACAAGGGAAACAAAATTTTAAAATTAATTACTTAATTGTTTTATAAGTTATAGATAGTTAAAAAAAAAAAAATCAAACACCGCGACTCGCGGAGTTTGAAAGAGTCAAACACCGCAAGTCGCGGAGTTCAAAAAATACAGAAAAAAATAAAAGGGCCGAACAGATCAGTCTGCACACTACCACACACATAAAACTGCGAAAAATATCGAAAATCACCTCTAAAATCCGAATTTTTTCACCAAAAATCATCACATTTTTTTTTACTAAAATCATGTTGAGAAGGATGCTATCAAGGAATTACTCAAGAAAAACGGTAAATTTCTACACCTAAACACCATTTAATCCGAAAATTAGTGTTCTTGAGCAATTTTTTACCCAATTCGATTTTGATACTTTTTAGTGTAATTATGCTTAAATTGCTTATGTATTATGCTTGTATAACCTAGATTGATGCTATTTAACATGATTAGAAGCCTTAAACTTCAAATTTTGAGTAATCTAGGTTTTGTGTTCTTGAGCAATTTGGGCTTTTTGATATAAATAGGTTATGGCCGATTTTTGTCATGAATTGTTGCTAAATTAAGTAGTGTAACATGTTTAGGTAGTTAAATGATCCAAACTTTGAGCCTAAACATGATTTTGAGAATTAAAGTGGACTTTTTCAAGTCTAAAATTCATGAACTTGAATTTTAAGAGATAATGCCATTTGAAACTTGTTTAATTGCTAGTAATGATTATTTTGACATGTTATTTAAGTTGAATGCTTATGAACTTGGCGAACATTTTCGTATATGCTTATTTGAAAAAGTGTAGATTTGATAAAAATATGAAAATGAGCTTAAGTTTGAAATAAATTGAACATGTCATTGTAATTATTTTGATTGATGATTTTGCTGACACTAATGCATATTTGGATGCACAAAAATTGTGTTTGATGTGTTTTGCAGACTGAAAGGGGTGAATCTTCATCCCAAGCTCGCAATGCTCCTGCTGAGAATGCAGAACAACAGGAGGTGGATAACTACTACAAACAAGATATACCTCATCCAGTCATGACATTTTCAGATATGCACTTGGAAGAGTTGCACCCGAACTTGAGATTTGACAGACGTTGGATAGATTATCCAAAATACTAAAGGGGTTTGCATACTCTTCATTCTAAAGATGTTGAAGTACCTAGGGTAATAGAATGGGCACCGTTAGAAGCTGTAGAATTAGCCGGGCCAATTAGAGAATTACTTACACAGAGGTATGGTAATTCTACTTTTAATGATTGGGTACGATTATTCAGCATACATAGACCTGTATATAAAGTATGGTGTGAAGAATTATTGTGTAGTATAGAAATAAATGATCGGGTAGTTAGTTTAACCGATCGATCTTTTATTAGATTTTTGTTAGGAGGTTCGATGCGCCACATGTCTTTACTAGACATGGCTCAGGCCTTACGTATATATACGCCTGAGGAGTTAGCATCTGTCGATTATAGAGGGTTGATATTAAATGGTAGAAAGATTGATGAAAATTTTGATACACATGGTGTATGGAGTCAAATGACTAGCCATCACCGATTTAAAGGGGGAAATTACTCTTATTTGGATATAGATAGAGCAGAGTTAAGAGTAATTCATAGGTTTTTAGCTAATTCGATTACACAAAGAGGTAAGAATAAGGAAAAGGTAAATGAACAGGATTTGTTTTACCATATGTGTATTCGAGACCCACAAAGCGCTGTAAGTATACCTTATTGTGTGGGTTATTATTTATCAGCTATGGTTAGGGGGATGAGACCGCATAGCATAATAGGAGGTGGTATATTTATTACTTTGATTGCTGAATATCTCGGTGTGGATATAAGTCGGGGGGAATTATTAGTCGAAGAACCAGAACCCCGCGATACAATAGGTTTAAATGTATACCATGGTGCGAAGGTTTTGAAGAGGCGAAATAACGCCGCAGTACAATACCATGGTAGACATTCACAGGTTGAGAGAAACCAACAGCCAGGTAATGTGGGAGGAGGAAATGAAATGACAGAAATGCAAAGGTTTATAGCTTCACAAGAGTATGAAAATGCTAGACATCGAGCATTTGAAGATTGGCAAGTTCATCAAAACCAAATCATAGCTCATTGCCAACATGTGGGTAGAAACTATATTCCTACTCCATCGCCCGTATTTCCTCCCTGGTCTATAGAGATCCAACCACCGTATCCTACGTATAACCCAGCCGAAGCATTCTATAACACATACGGTTATGCATGGAACTCCTACTGGTATCAGTATCATCCCTAGTCTACTTAGTTTTATTTATTTTATTATTTGTAATGTTGATACATTTAATACTTATGTTAATATTGTAATAGTTTTTATAATTTTCTATTTTTTTTTAGATTTTAATAATTTTTGAATGTGGGATAATATACCAAACTTCAAAAATATGTATATATGTTTGCAGTTTATCTTATGTACACAACAGGGTAAAACAACGCATTTTCAAAGACTGGCATTAAGTTCAGCAAAAGCAACTAATTTTGACGACAAGATGCAAAATATATGTGAAATAACAACAAGACGGAATGAACAAATGATATGCACCATTTATCATTCAGAAAACAAACGCCAATATGTTTGGAAATTTTGGTAAAATTTAATCATTTTTCTACGCTAATCACCCTCAATAATTTAAATTGTTACTGATTTCTTGCAAATGAGGGCATTGCAAGATCTTAAGTGTGGGAAGGGGTTAAATTCTTTCGGATTTTTATCTTAAACACTTGGTTACCATTAAAAATACTAGTAAAGCAGTAGTTGTATTAGAATCTAGTGCTCTCTGATAATAAAGAACAGCCCTAGTCTTATATACTGACTACCCAATTCTAGTAAAATTTTTCAAAATTTTCAATTAAATGAACTCAAAATCATGTTTATACATATTTATGAACGATAAAACTAGGTGTTAACACCGAAATTATTGTTACCTCGGAAAGGACATAAATTGAGAAACAAACCAAAATGTTAAAATTCATTTAAAATGGAATAGAGGACAATAAAAAGGAAAATAAAAGCCAAGTGTGGGAAAATTTACCAAGATATTTTAAACATATGTCACATATTTCTGTAACAAATAACTGAAAATACTTTTGCTTTGGACTAAACTAAACTGTTTTACCCGATGAAAGAAAAGAAGAGATGGATCTACACGATGAATCAATTCCATCATTAAAAGGAAGTAAAGTCTTCCGAAAAAAACGCGCTTCTTAATTTAGGTCAGGAAGTTGTCGTCCAGACCAGCTGTAGGTTGACGAAAAATTTAGAAAAGTCATCTCTAAAATCAGCAGAAAATTCACGGACCTCAGCATAAAACAGGGTCACCAAGTGGTCAGATTTATCCTAGCCATGAGAATGATTTATCTCGTAAAATGGGGGAACACCGTGCAAATTAGCTTGATAAGATTAATGAATCAGATCCCAAGAAAGGATAATCTCCTTAAAGATTAAAAATCAGCTTTTAAGACTGATATTACTCAATCCTTGAGATTGACCTTAAAGATTGAGAATTCAAACTCATGGAATTCAATGATATCTAAACTCGAGCTTAAACGAGAAAATGTTTTGATCAAAAATTACAAACCGATTTGTTTTCTGAAAACCCATTTTCAATGTGTTCATTACCATTGAACGTAAAATCCTAGGAATTCACCTGGAATTCATTAGGTCACCTGAACCAAATCGGGTGTCAACCGTAAGAATGGTGGTTGCATAGAATGGTCAAAGACAGGACCTTGTGCCAGACTGAAAAATTATAAGGGTGAGCTTTACTATTGCTCCTACAAAGGATAGTAATTGCGTCCGACAAGTTATAGACCATAATTAAAAGCATGTCAGGGGACATTGCCTTAACAGTTGCTTGTTCAACGCTTTCCTTTACAACCGGACGGTAGTTTATCGAAAGGTAATATACGGAGCAAGTATACTGGACGTGTTGCTTTCCTAATACAAGGTTAGCAAGTGGGTGACACAAAACCATAAGTTTTGAGCCAAAATTTTCAAATCTGAAACCCACCAAACCCACAAAAATATTTTGCAAACACCGGTGAAGGGTTATTCCGGAAAACTTATCTAGGGTAAAAGCTAGATTAAAATTTTCAAAAGATCAAATTTTTTCATAAAGATCCAATTTCCTTAAAGGATCTAAATTTTATAGTCATGTGGGACTGTAAACCATATCGTTACTACCATTGTTTATACCGCCGTATAGAAATCACTGATGTACAAAGTGTGAAGAATAAAGAAGTGATTCTAGTATTTCAAGACTATATTGCTTGAGGACAAGCAACGCTCAAGTGTGGGAATATTTGATAATGCTAAAAACGAACATATATTTCATAGCATTATTCCTCAAGAAAGACAAGCTTTTAGTTGCAATTGTTCTATTAACAAGTAATATTCGTTTAAAATAATAAAAGGTGAAGACAGAAGACAGATTCGACGAATTGAAGACGCAAAAGACCAAAAAACTCAAATGTACAAAATACAATCAAAGAGGTTCCAATTATTGATAAGAAACGTCTCGAAATTACAAGAGTACAAGATTCAAAACGCAAAGTACAAGATATTAAATTATTCGCAAAGACGTTCGAAAATCCGGAACCGGGACCAGAGTCAACTCTCAACGCTCGACGCAACGGACTAAAAATTACAAGTTAACTATGTATATAAATATAATATAATATATAATTAATTATATAAATTATATATATAAATTATATTTATATAATAATCCATCGGCAAGAAAGGCTCCAAAATGGTGTGAGCTGTAAAATCGAACTCCGCGACTTGCGAAGTTCAAAGATGGAAAAGGCCGCGACTCGCGGAGATCACCTGGACTCAAATCCCTATAAAAGCAAACACAGTTTGATCGCAAAAATATCCAAAAAATATCAATCTCTCTATATCTATACGTAAATATTTATATTTATATTTTAATTTTAATTTTAATTTTAATTTTAATTCTAATAATAAGGGTATGTTAGCGAATATTGTAAGGGTGTAAGTCGAAATTCTGTCCGTGTAACGCTACGCTATTTTTAATCATTGTAAGTTATGTTCAACCTTTTTAATTTAATGTCTCGTAGCTAAGTTATTATTATGCTTATTTAAAACGAAGTAATCATGATGTTGGGCTAATTACTAAAATTAGGTAATTGGGCTTTGTACCATAATTGGGGTTTGGACAAAAGAACGACACTTGTGGAAATTAGACTATGGGCTATTAATGAGCTTTATATTTGTTTAACTAAATGATAGTTTGTTAATTTTAATATAAAGATTTACAATTGGACGTCCCTATAAATAACCATATACACTCAATCGGACACGATGGGCGGGATATTTATATGTACGAAAAATCGTTCATTTAACCGAACACAGGAATGGATTAATAGCCACTAGAATTATTAAAACAGGGGTGAAATTATGTACAAGGACACTTGGCATAATTGATAACAAAGTATTAAAATCTTGGGTTACACTCAGTCGACATCCTGGTGTAATTATTAAACAAAGTATTAAAATCTTGTTACAGTTTAAGTCCCAAATTAGTTGGAATATTTGACTTCGGGTATAAGGATAATTTGACGAGGACACTCGCACTTTATATTTATGACTGATGGACTGTTATGGACAAAAACCAGACGGACATATTAAATAATCCAGGACAAAGGACAACTAACCCATGGGCATAAAACTAAAATCAACACGTCAAACATCATGATTACGGAAGTTTAAATAAGCATAATTCTTTTATTTCATATTTAATTTCCTTTATTTTATATTTAATTGCACTTCTAATTATCGCACTTTTATTTATTGTTATTGTATTTAATTGCACTTTTAATTATCGTACTTTTTAATTATCGCACTTTTATTTATCGCAATTTCATTATCGTTATTTACTTTACGCTTTAAATTAAGTCTTTTATTTATTTTTAATATTTTACATTTGGTTTTAACTGCGACTAAAGTTTTTAAAATCGACAAACTGGTCATTAAACGGTAAAAACCCCCCTTTATAATAATAATATTACTTATATATATATATATATATATATATATATATATATATATATATATATATATATATATATATATATATATATATATATATATATTTGTATTTTTATAAATTTAAACTAATATAGCGTTAAGCTTTGTGAAAAATATTCCCTGTGGAACGAACCGGACTTACTAAAAACTACACTACTGTACGATTAGGTACACTGCCTATAAGTGTTGTAGCAAGGTTTAAGTATATCCATTCTATAAATAAATAAATATCTTGTGTAAAATTGTATCATATTTAATAGTATTTCCTTGTAAAATATAAGCTATTTTATATACACCTCTGCGCACATCAATATCATGATAATGTAATAATTTAACATGTCATTAGATATAATGAACAATGGGTTAACTACATTAAATGAGATCGTTAACTTAAAGGTTTCAAAACAACACTTACATGTAACGACTAACGATGACTTAACGACTCAGTTAAAATATATATACATGTAGTATATTAAGATGTATTAGTACACTTTTGAAAGACTTAATGACACATATCAAAGTATTTCTACTTAACAAAAATGCTTACATTTACATTCCCATTCATTTTCATCAACAATTCTACTCGTATACAACCGTATTCGTACTCGTACAATACCCAACTCCTAGATGTATATACTATTGGTATATACATTCAATGATTAGCTCTTAGTATCCCTTAATGAGTCATCAAACATGTGGGAACCATCATTTGGCAACTATCATGAAATATCTCACAAAATTACAAAAGTATTATAAATCATTCATGAATTATTTACAAGAAAACAAACTTACACATCCTTTATATCTAATCCATATACCAACGACCAAAAACACATACAAACACTTTAATTCTTCAATTTTATTCATCTAATTAATCTCTCTCAAGTTCTAAGTGTTCTTCATAAATTCTATAAGTTCTAGTTTCATAAAATCAAGAATACTTTCAAGTTTGCAAGTCTACTACCAAACTTTCTAATCTATTCCAAGTAATCATCTAAGATCAAGAAACCTTTGTTACTTACTGTAGGTTATCTTTATAATTCAAGGTAATACTCATATTCAAACTTTGATTCAATTTCTATAACTATAAACTATCTTAATTCGAGTAAAAATCTTACTTGAACTTGTTTTCATGTCATGATTCTACTTCAAGAACTTTCAAGCCATCCAAGAATCCTTTGAAGCTAGATCAATTTTTGTCACTTCCAGTAGGTTTACCTACTAAACTTGAGGTAGTAATGATGTTCATAACATCATTCGATTCATATATATAAAACTATCTTATTCGAAGATTTGAACATGTAATCACTAGAACATAGTTTAGTTAATTCTAAACTTGTTCGCAAACAAAGTTAATCCTTCTAACTTGACTTTTAAAATCAACTAAACACATGTTCTATATCTATATGATATGCTAACTTAATGATTTAAAACCTGGAAACACGAAGAACACCGTAAAACTGGACATACGCCGTCGTAGTGAAACCGGAGGATGTTTTGGGTTAGAAAAATAAAAACTATCTTAATCTTTGAATTGGAAGTTTGTTTTCTGGAAAAATGATATTACATATGAACATGATACTATATCCAAAAATCAAGGTTAAACACAAAGTGGAAGTACGTTTTTCAAAATGGTCATCAAGATGTCGTTTTTTTCGATGGAAATGACTACCTCTTTAAAAAATATCTTGTAACCTGTATTTTCGACTATAAAATTAAACTTTTTCTGTTTCGTTTCATAAATTTTAGTTCATTATGAAACCATATCAACTTGAATCACTCAAAACGGATTTGAAACGAAGAAATGACGGGTAAAACAAAATTTGATAAATTTGCTAGTTTTAGCTACGAAAATTTTGTAACAAATCTAGACTAACCATAACTTAACTAACTTATATTGTATTATACATGTATTCTAACATATATTATGTAATCATGGGATACCATAGACACGTATACAATGTTTTGACATATCATATCGACCCATCTATATATATTATTTGGAACAACCATAGTCACTCTATATGCAGTAATGCTTGAGTTAGCTATACAGGATTGAGGTTGATTCTAAAATAATATATATACTTTGAGTTGTAATCTAGACTTAGACTTGTATACACTGGGTCGTGGATTGATTTGAGATAATATATATTCATTTATTCTGTACATCTAACTGTGGACAACTAGTTGTAGATTACTAACGTTGGACCGCTAACTTAATAAACTTAAATCATTAAAACGTAATAAAAAATGTTGTGAATATATTTCGATCATACTTTGATATATATGTATATATTTGTTATAGGTTCGCGAATCGATCTGTGGCCAAGTCTTAAATTTCCGACGAAGTAAAAATCTGTGAAAGTGAGTTATAGTCCCATTTTTTCAAATCTAATATTTTTGGGATGAGAATACATGCAGTTTTATAAATGTTTTACAAAATAGTCACAAGTACATGAAACTACATTCTATGGT
The DNA here is from genome assembly GCF_046630445.1 of Rutidosis leptorrhynchoides. Lineage (NCBI taxonomy): Eukaryota > Viridiplantae > Streptophyta > Magnoliopsida > Asterales > Asteraceae > Rutidosis > Rutidosis leptorrhynchoides. Next base: position 267,507,177 of record NC_092339.1, read on the forward strand.
TGAATTATTAAACCGAATATGCCCATTTTTAGTCTGGTAATCTAAGAATTAGGGAACTGACACCCTAATTGACTCGAATCTTAAAGATAGATCTATTGGGCTCAACAAACCCCATTCAAAGTACCAGATGCTTTAGTACTTCGAATTTATCATATCCGAAGAGAGTCCCGGAATGATAGGGGATATTCTATATGCATCTTGTTAAGATCGGTTACCAGGTGTTCACCATATGAATGATTTTTATCTCTATGCAGTTTGCAAAATGCCTGATACGAGATGTGTATTTATGAGAAATAAAATCTTGTGGTCTATTATTACAATTTGATAAATATATAGGTTAAACCTATAACTCACCAACATTTTTTGTTGACGTTTTAAGCATGTTTATTCTCAGGTGATTGTTAAGAGCTTCCACTGTTGCATACTAAATTAAGGATAAGATTTGGAGTCCATGCTTATATAATATTGTTTAAAAACTGCATTCGAAGGCATATATATTGATGTGTAATATTATTGTAAACCATTATGTAATGGTCGTTTGAAAACACTATATTTTAGATTATCATTATTTGATAATCGTCGTAATATTTTAAAAGTTATGGTTTGTTTTAAAATCGAATGCAGTCTTTGAAAAATGTCTCATATAGAGGTCAAAACCTCGCAACGAAATCAATTAATATGGAACGTTTATAATCAATATGAACGGGACATTTTAGTTGGTATCCGAGCGTTGGTCTTAGAGAACTAGAAATTTGCATTAGTGTGTCTAACCGAATTTGTTAGGATGCATTAGTGAGTCTGGAATTCGACCGTGTTTTCTTTAAAAACGATTGCTTAACATTTTGTTGTTGTTGGAAACTATATATTATTAACATGTAAATATTATGTGATATATTAATTTCTTAATGTGTTTGATATTGTGTGATAGATGTCTACGTCTAATACAAATCCCATCGACTCACCTAATAATAATGAAGAGTCGAATATATATTGGGAATATTCACAAATTCTCGAAGAGGAACCGGAAGAAGAGGAACCCGAAGAAGTAGAGGTTCCGGGGGAGGAAGTATTAGAAACCACTGAAAAACAGATAAATAAAAGAAAATCCTCAACCAATGGACCAAAATTAATAATGATCAATGGTGTTTCTGCCGAGGAAGCAAAATATTGGGAAGATTACCAATTTTCCGATGAATCGGATCCCGATGAGGATTCCGATGATTTTATAGAAATTACCCCGACACAATTTGAAAAGGCAAAAGAAAATAATATGGGAAAAGGCATAAAAATAGAAAACCCGAGTCCAACCCCGATGACCTCTATGTTAACATGAAATATCCCGATGGAAAATACCATCAACACCCGTATTTCTTAAGTTTTAGCTATAACCTGGGAACATCTAAGCCACCGGGTCCTTCTAGACCATTTGTGAAAAGAACGGCTCGTATTAGGGGAGCACCATATATCCCTAGGAAATTAGCGAAACAAACCAAGTTCGAAGAAGAAGAAACAAGTGAGTCGGAATAAAGAGTTGTAATCATGCGGTGTAATATATGTAATATAAGTGTGCTTGTACTTTCATGTTGTATGTAAAAAAAAATTGTTTGTATTATTTGATAATTATCTTTTACGAATATAATTCTCGTCTGTTTTACAGTATAAAAACACAATGGACGTTAAGGATAGACAACCAAAAATTTTAGAAGACCTACCCGGGGAAATGATTGAGGAAATCTTGTCTAAAGTCGGTCAGAATTCATCGGCATAATTATTTACGGCAAAATTAGTTTGTAGAACATTTGAAGAATGTTCCAGGCATGCCTTAGTTTATAAAAGGCTTTCATTTGAAAGATGAAGTATATCACATTAGGGACACAGTAAGTTACGCCGTGTTTTCTTTAAAGCGTTAAATGCGGGGAACCCAAATGCAATTTTACGTTACGGGTTAAGAACCTATTTTGACTCAACATATCCCAACATAGGACTTCGTGAGTTAGAAAGAGCTTCTAACATGCAACATAAAGAAGCATGTTATGCTTACGGGTTAGTGATGTTCACTTCTCACCAAAGTGAGAAAAAGAACATCGGATTACAACTTTTAAATAAAACCTTCCCACAAGTGACGGATTTAGTAGTTGGGGTGAGAAACAAGGTTTTTAGATTATTACGAGGCTGTTGGGCATTACGAAACCCTCGTCCCTTTGACGACGTTACAACATGCTGTCTTGTCAACTTCCACAGCGGTTATGTTCCACAAGACCAAGGATGGGAAGTAGTTTTAGTAAAACCATAATGCATGACTTTTTCTGGACTTATGAATTACTTGTTTTTATTGCCTTGCTGAACGACTTGCGTATTAACTAGGATTGTTGTCACAACTGTTTTGTATCAAGGTTATTGTGTGCTACATTTCATGCTATATGTATAATAGCGGTATTGTAAATTTGTAAAATATTGTATAAAAGTTTGAACGTGAAATATTATTATAATCAGTTTTTCATAAAGAATTGTAGTAGTTGAATTGTATATTAGCTACTATGTATGAGCTTAACGGGTAGGTACCACCCGAATTAATAATATAAAACGCTAATATGAAGAAAAAGCTTTTATAAATGAGTTCATACTATGCTACGAAATACTATTGACTACTATTAATATTCTATATGATTAACTTAATTCTTTTGGGCTATTTTTGAAGGAAATGGCACCGACGACTCGTCAGAATTTGAACATGAGCGAGGAAGACTTCCGTGTTTTCCTTGCAGCAAACATAGCTGCAGTACAGGCTGCAATGCAAAACAACAACAATAACTCTGAATCTAGCAATGCAAATAACGCCACAAGAAATCGTGTAGGATGCTCCTACAAAGAATTCATTTCCTGTAAACCTCTAGAATTCGATGGAATCGAGGGTCCAATCGGATTGAAACGGTAGAACAAAAAGGTTGAATCGGTGTTTGCCATAAGTAAGTGTACTGAAGAAGACAAAGTAAAGTACGCTACGCATACCTTCACAGGTACTGCGTTAACATGGTGGAATACCTATCTAGAGCAAGTGGGACAAGATGCTGCCTACGCACTACCGTGGTCAGCATTCAAACATCTGATGACTGAGCAGTATCGTCCCATAAATGAGGTCAATAAGCTCAAAGTAGAGCTTAAGGGATTACGAACACATGGATTCGATATTACCACATACGAACGACGATTCACGAAGTTGTGTTTATTGTGCCCAAGAGAGTTCGAAGATGAAGAGGAGAAAATTGACGCATTTGTAAAAGGGTTACTAGAAAGGATCCAAGAAGATATAAGTTCATACGAGCCCGCCTCCATACAAAAGGCGAGTCGAATGGCCCATAAACTCATAAATTAGATTGAGGAAAGAATCAAAAAGCAGGCGGCCGAAGAAGCCAACATGAAACAAATCAAGAGAAAGTGGGAAGAAACCAGTGACAAGGTCACAATTTTAACAATCAACACAGCAATCACAACTTCAATCGTACCAAATTTCGCAACAAAAACCGCAACAACAACCATCCCAACAATAATAACAATCGCAACAACAACCATTTCAATAACAACAAACAACAGAAACAACCATGCTTCAGGTGTGCAGAGTACCATCCGAATGTGTTCTGCACAACATTTTGCACCAAGTGTAAGAGAAGTGGTCATGGCACGGCAAAATGTGAGGTTTATGGACCAAAGAACAAAAAAAATAAAGAAACAAATAATGTCGGAACAAATAATGCCGACGTAGTTTGTTATAAATGTGGAAAACCGGGCCACATTATTAGAAATTGCCCAAACCAAGGGAATACTAATGGGTAAGGCCGCGAAAGAGTTTTCAATATTAATGCGGCAGAAGCGCAGGAAGACCCGGAGCTTGTTACGGGTACATTTCTTATTAAAAATACATCTGCTTATATTTTATTTGATTCGGGTGCGGATAGAAGCTATATGAGTAGAGATTTTTGTGCTAAATTAAGTTTTTCACTGACACCTTTGGATAATAAATTTATACTCGAATTAAGAAACGGTAAATTAATTACAGCATATAATATATGTCTAAATCGAGAAATTAAACTGGTTAGCGAAACATTTAAGATTGATTTGATACCAGTAGAGTTAGGAAGTTTTGATGTGATAATTGGCATGGACTGGTTGAAAAAGGAGAGAGCAGAGATCGTATGTTACAAAAATGCAATTCGCATTGTACGGGAAAAAGGAAAACCCTGAATGGTGTACGGAGAAAAGAGCAATGCGAAGCTAAATCTTATTAGTAATTTGAAGGCACAAAAGCTAATAAGAAAAGGTTACTATGCTATTTTACACATGTCGAGAAAGTACAAACCGAAGAAAAGAACATCAATGATGTTCCCGTCGCAAAAGAATTTCCCGATGTATTTCCGAAAGAATTACCGGGACTACCTCCACACCGATCCGTTGAATTTCAATTAGATCTTGTACCAGGAGCTGCACCAATAGCTCGTGCTCCATACAGAATCACACCCAGCGAAATAAAGGAACTCTAAAGCCAATTACAAGAACTTTTAGAGCGTGGTTTCATTCAACCAAGTACATCACCATGGGGAGCTCCTGTTTTGTTTGTCAAAAAGAAGGATGGTACATTCAGGTTGTGTATCGACTACTGAGAGTTGAACAAACTTACCATCAAGAACCGTTATCCACTACCTAGAATCGACGACTTATTTGATCAACTACAAGGCTCGTCGGTGTATTCGAAGATCGATTTAAATTCTGGATATCATCAAATGCGGGCGAAGGTGGATGATATTCCGAAAACAGCTTTTAGGAAGTGTTACGGTCATTACGAGTTTATGGTTATGCCATTTGGTTTGACTAACGCACCAACTGTGTTCATGGACCTTATGAACTGAGTGTGTGGACCATATCTTGACAAGTTTGTCATTGTTTTCATCGATGATATACTTATCTACTCAAAGAATGATCAAGAGCACGAAGAACATTTGAGAAAAGTGCTAGAGTTGTTGAGGAAAGAAAAACTGTACGCTAAGTTTTCAAAGTGTGCATTTTGGTTGAAAGAAGTTCAATTCCTCGGTCACATAGTGAACAAAGAAGGTATTAAAGTAGATCCAGCAAAGATTGAAACCGTTGAAAAGTGGGAAACCCCGAAAACTCCGAAGCATATACGCCAATTTTTAGGACTGGCTGGTTACTACAGAAGGTTCATCCAAGATTTTTCCAAAATTGCAAAACCCTTGACTGCATTAACGCATAAAGGATGAGCAGGAGAAAGCGTTTCAATTGTAGAAGAAAAAGTTAACTACAACACATATATTGTCATTACCTGAAGGTAATGATGATTTTGTGATATATTGTGATGCCTCAAAGCAAGGCCTCAGTTATGTATTAATGCAACGAATGAAGGTAATTGCCTATGCGTCCAGACAATTGAAGATTCACGAGCAAAATTATACGACTCACGATTTGGAATTAAGTGCTGTTATTTTTGCATTAAAGACTTGGAGGCACTACTTATATGGGGTCAAAAGTATTATATATACCGATCACAAAAGTCTCCAACACATATTTAATCAGAAACAACTGAACATGAGGCAGCGTAGGTGGATTGAGTTATTGAATGATTACGATTTCGAGATTCGGTACCATCCGGGGAAGGCGAATGTGGTAGCCGATGCTTTGAGTAGAAAGGACAGAGAACCTATACGGGTAAAAGCTATAAATATAATTATTCGCACTAACCTTACTACTCAAATAAAGGAGGCGCAACAGGGTGTTGTAAAAGAAGGGAATTTGAAGAATGAAATACCCAAAGGATCAGAGAAACACCTTAATATTCGAGAAGACGAAACCCGGTATAGAGCCGAAAGAATTTGGGTACCAAAGTTTGGAGATGTTAGAGAAATGGTACTTGGGGAAGCACATAAAACTAGATACTCAATACATCCCAGATCGGGAAAGATGTACAAGGACCTCAAGAAATATTTTTGGTGGCCGGGTATGAAAGCCGATATTGCAAAATATGTAGGAGGATGTTTGATGTGTTTTAAGGTCAAAGCTGAACATCAGAAACCACCAGGTCTACTTCAACAACCTGAAATCCCGGAATGGAAATGGGAAAACATTACCATGGATTTCATTACTAAATTGCCAAGGACTGCAAGTGGTTATGATACTATTTGGATAATAGTCGATCGTCTCACCAAATCAGCACATTTTATGCCAATGAGAGAAGATGACAAAATGGAGAAGTTGGCGCAATTATACTTGAAAGAAGTTGTCTCCAAACATGGAATACCAATCTCTATTATCTCTGATAGGGATGGCGGATTTGTTTCAAGGTTTTGGCAGACATTACAGCAAGCATTAGGAACTCGTCTAGACATGAGTACTGCCTATCATCCACAGACTGATGGGCAGAGCAAAAGGACGATACAAACGCTTGAAGACATGCTAAGAGCATGTGTTATTGATTTTGGAAACAGTTGGGATCGACACTTACCGTTAGCAGAGTTTTCCTACAACAACAGTTACCACTCGAGTATTGAGATGGCACCGTTTGAGGCACTTTATGGTAGAAAGTGCATGTCTCCGATTTGTTGGAGTGAAGTTGGGGATAGACAAATTACGGGTCCGGATATAATTCAAGAAACTACCGAGAAGATCATTCAAATTCAACAACGGTTAAAAACCGTCCAAAGTCGACAAAAGAGCTACGCGGACATTAAAAGAAAAGATATAGAATTTAAAATTGGAGAGATGGTCATGCTTAAGGTTTCACCTTGGAAAGGTGTTGTTTCATTTGGTAAATGGGGGAAACTAAATCCAAGATACATCGGGCCATTCAAGATTATAGATCGTGTCGTACCAGTAGCTTACCGACTTGAGTTACCTCAACAACTCGCGGCTGTATATAACACTTACCAAGTCTCGAATTTGAAGAAATGTTTTTTTAAAGAAGATATCACAATTCTGCTAGACGAAATCCAAATCAATGAAAAACTTCAATTCATCGAAGAACCCGTCGAAATAATGGATCGTGAGGTTAAAAGGCTTAAGCAAAACAAGACACCAATTGTTAAGGTTCGATGGAATGCTCGTAGAGGACCCGAGTTCATCGGGGAACGTGAAGACCAGAAAATAAGGAATACCCGAACTTATTTCCAGAAGATGCGTCAACACCTTCAACAGCTTAAAATTTCGGGACGAAATTTATTTAACGGGTAGGTACTGTAGTGACCCGAACTTTTCCATGATTATATATTAAATGAAAATTATATTTACATGATTAAATGTTTCCAACATGTTAAGCAATCAAACTTGTTAAGACTTGATTATTTGAAATAAGTTCCATGTAGACAATTGACCACCCGAGTTGATCGGCAATTCACGAACGTTAAAACTTGTAAAAAATATATGATGATATATACATGGATATATATATATATATATATATATATATATATATATATATATATATATATATATATATATATATATATATATATATATATATATATATATATATATATATATATAGTTAACATGATATTATGATAAGTAAGTATCTCACTAGGTATATTAACAATGAGTTATATACATAAAAAAATGAGATTACTAAGTTAAGAAACTCGAAACGATATATATAACGATTATCGTTATAACAACGCCTTACTAAATACATATGTGTCATATTAAGGTATTGTTACACTATATTTAACATGATAAAATGATAATTATATATATCATTATGTATGTTAAAAATGAACTACATATGTAAAACAAGACAACTAACTTAAGAATTTCGAAACGAGGCATATATGTAACGATTATCGTTGTAACGACATTTTAATGTATATATATATCATATTAATATATATTCATACATCATAATATCATGATAATGTAATAATTTAACATCTCATTAGATATAATGAACAATAGGTTAACTACATTAAATGAGGTCGTTAACTTAAAGGTTTCAAAACAACACTTACATGTAACGACTAACGATGAGTTAACGACTCAGTTAAAATGTATATACATGTAGTATATTAAGATGTATTAGTACACTTTTGAAATACTTCATGACACATATCAAAGTAGTTCTACTTAACAAAAATTCTTACATTTATATTCCCATTCATTTTCATCAACAATTCTACTCGTATATAACCGTATTCGTACTCGTACAATACCCAGCTCCTAGACGTATATACTATTGGTATATACATTCAATGATTAGCTATTAGTAGCCCTTAATGAATCATCAAACATGTGGGAACCATCATTTGGCAACTAGCATGAAATATCTCACAAAATTACAAAAGTATTATAAATCATTCATGAATTATTTACAAGAAAACAAACTTACACATCCTTTATATCTAATCCATATACCAACTACCAAAAACACATACAAACACTTTCATTCTTCAATTTTCTTCATCTAATTAATCTCTCTCAAGTTCTAATTGTTCTTCATAAATTCTATAAGTTCTAGTTTCATAAAATCAAGAATACTTTCAAGTTTGCAAGTCTACTACCAAGCTTTCTAATCCATTCCAAGTAATCATCTAAGATCAAGAAACCTTTGTTACTTATAGTAGGTTATCTTTCTAATTCAAGGTAATACTCATATTCAAACTTTGATTCAATTTCTATAACTATAAACTATCTTAATTCGAGTAAAAATCTTACTTGAACTTGTTTTCATGTCATGATTCTACTTCAAGAACTTTCAAGCCATCCAAGAATCCTTTGAAGCTAGATAAATTTTTGTTACTTCCAGTAGGTTTACCTACTAAACTTGAGGTATTAATGATGTTCATAACATCATTCGATTCATATATATAAAACTATCTTATTTGAAGATTTGAAGATGTAATCACTAGAACATAGTTTAGTTAATTCTAAACTTGTTCGTAAAAAAAGTTAATCCTTCTAACTTGACTTATAAAATCAATTAAACACATGTTCTATATCTATATGATATGCTAACTTAATGATTTAAAACCTGAAAACACGAAGAACACCGTAAAACCGGACATACGCCGTCGTAGTGAAACCGGGGGCTGTTTTGGGTTAGAAAAATAAAAACTATCTTAATCTTTGAATTGGAAGTTTGTTTTCTGGAAAAATGATATTACATATGAACACGATACTATATCCAAAAACCATGGTTAAACACAAAGTGGAAGTATGTTTTTCAAAATGGTCATCAAGATGTCGTTTTTTCGACGAAAATGACTACCTCTTTAATAAATGACTTGTAACCTATATTTCCAACTATAAACTTATACTTTTTCTGTTTAGTTTCATAAATTTCAGTTCATTATGAAACCATAACAACTTGAATCACTCAAAGTGGATTTGAAACGAAGAAATGACGGGTAAAACAAAATTTGATAAATTTGCTAGTTTTAGCTACGAAAATTTTGTAACAAATCTAGACTAACCATAACTTAAATAACTTATATTGTATTATACATGTATTCTAACATTTATATGTAATCTTGGGATACCATAGACACGTATACAATGTTTTGACATATCATATCGACCCATATATATATATTATTTGGAACAATCATAGACACTCTATATGTAGTAATGCTTGAGTTAGCTATACAGGGTTGAGGTTGATTCCAAAATAATATATATAATTTGAGTTGTGATCTAGCCTGAGACTTGTATACACTGGGTTGTGGATTGATTCGAGATAATATATATTGATTCATTCTGTACATCTAACTGTGGACAACTAGTTGTAGATTACTAACGTTGGACCGCTAACTTAATAAACTTAAATCATTAAAACGTAATAAAAAATGTTGTGAATATATTTCGATCATACTTTGATATATATGTATATATTTGTTATAGGTTCGTGAATCGATCTGTGGCCAAGTCTTAAATTTCCGACGAAGTAAAAATCTGTGAAAGTGAGTTATAGTCCCATTTTTTTAAATCTAATATTTTTGGAATGAGAATACTTGCAGTTTTATAAATGTTTAACAAAATAGACATAAGTACGTAAAACTACATTCTATGGTTGAATTATTAAACCGAATATGCCTCTTTTTAGTCTGGTAATCTAAGAATTAGGGAACAGACACCCTAATTGACGCGAATCCTAAAGATAAATCTATTGGGCTCAACAAACCCCATCCAAAGTACCTGATGCTTTAGTACTTCGAATTTATCATGTCCGAAGGGAGTCCCGAAATGATAGGGGATATTCTATATGCATCTTGTTAAGGTCGGTTACCAGGTGTTCACCATATGAATGATTTTTATCTCTATGCAGTTTGCGAAATGCCTGATACGAGATGTGTATTAATGAGAAATGAAATCTTGTGGTCTATTATTACAATTTGATAAATATATAGGTTAAACCTATAACTCACCAACATTTTTTGTTGACGTTTTAAGCATGTTTATTCTCAGGTGATTGTTAAGAGCTTCCGCTGTTGCATACTAAATTAAGGATAAGATTTGGAGTCCATGCTTATATAATATTGTTTAAAAACTGCATTCGAAGGCATATATATTGATGTGTAATATTATTGTAAACCATTATGTAATGGTCGTGTGAAAACGCTATATTTTAGATTATCATTATTTGATAATCGTCGTAATATTTTAAAAGTTATGGTTTGTTTTAAAATCGAATGCAGCCTTTGAAAAACGTCTCATATAGAGGTCAAAACCTCTCAACGAAATCAATTAATATGGAACGTTTATAATCAATATGAACGGGACATTTCATGAATCAAACATTTTCATTAATCCGATTAAAAACTTGTTTTAGCCATTCCGGGTGATCCATGGCTCGGATTTCGATGACCTGAACATGAATGTTCATCCAATCATCAATCCTAACCCAATGGTACACCCAAGAGACTCCAAATATGGTCAAAAAGTCGGACCCCAACTGATCATATCGTTTTTACAAATTAATTTCATCAAACCCTAAATCGGGCATAACTTTTGATCCGAAACTCGAAATAACATGAATCCAAAGCCTAAAATTATAGTCTTGATGAGAGGAACTCATATAATCACTTTATTTAATCAAAAACATCTATTAAGTGTACTGATTTTATCAAAAAGTCCGCTGTCCAAAATTAATCAAACAGAAATTATACATAAACGAGTATTTCTACGCATCAAATCATCAATACAACAATACGCAAGTACTATACTATCATAATATGATTATAAATAGTAAAAATAAATAAAAATGAAAAGGCTAGGGTTAGGGTTTATACCCTAATCAAGAAGTAAAAGATATGATCGCGTAGAGGACGATTCGGTGAATCCGATTACTCTAAAAGCCCTTTGAAATGAGTAACAATTTGATGAAGATGATGATGATTTGTGTGGTGTAGGTGATGGCTCAAAAAAGAAAAGAGAAGGAGAGAAAAGTTTGATAGGTTTAGAAATAATAAGGAAATCAAATGGATTTTGAGATTAAAATGGAACTAGTCACAAAAATTGCAAAAACATCCCTTCCCCTTGACATTTTCAGCCGAAAATGGTAGGGTGGGCCCCACTTATGAGACATCTTGAAGAATAGACTAAAATCGTTTAGCCCGAACGCCCGAACGAAGCCCGAAATGTTAAAATACCGTTACGCGATTAAATATTCGGAAGAAATACGCACGCGCGAAAAATAAAATATATAAATACTATATATCTTCATATGATATAAAAATATCATAATTAAAATAATTTGGATTCAAAAATCTCAAAAGTCCAACCGTTGGTTTGAAAACTGAAATGATTCACCGGATAGAAAATCACAACACGTAAAAACGTACAACTTTAAATACGAATACAAATATTCATATAAAACATAATAAATAATATATTATTACTAAAATAATAATATAAGTCATAGAAATGACGTGGCATGAATAACAATTAACGGACGTTAAATAACAAATGATAAAAGATAACGGAAAAAGTAGGGTCGTGACAGTACCTTCCCGTTACGGAAATTTCGTCCCGAAATTTAAGCATGTGCAGGGGTTGACTCGACATCTGGGAATAAATGCGGGTACTTCTGCCTCATCTGATCTTCACATTCCCAAGTGAACTCGGGTCCGCATCTGGCATTCCATCTAACTCGAACGATAGGAATTCTACTTTGCTTAAGTGTCTTAACCTCTCGATCCATAATCTCGACATGTTACTCAATAAAATGGAGTTGTTTATCAACATGAAGTTCATCAAGAGGAATGGTTTCATCGGCCACGGCCAAACACTTCTTCAAATTCAATACATGAAAACGTCATGAACAACGCTAAGCTCTTGTGGCAATTTCAAATGATAAGCCATAGGTCTAATTCTTTCGATAATCTCAAACGGTCCAACAAAGCGAGGATTCAACTTTCCCCTTTTACCAAAACGTACCACACCTTTTCATGGTGATGCCTTTAACATGACACGATCACCAACTTGAAATTCTAAATCTTTCCTTATAACATCGGCATAGTTCTTTTTCCGACTCCTAGAGGTTTTCAACCTTTCTTTAATCTGCACTATCTTCTCGGTAGTCTCATGAATAATTTCGGGGCCTGTGAGTTGAGCATCCCCAACCTCATTCCAACAAATAGTAGACCTACACTTTCTACCATATAGAGCTTCAAATGGTGCGGCTTTAATACTTACATGATAGCTATTATTATAAGAAAATTCAGCCAACGGCAATTATCTATCCCAACCATTACCAAAATTAATGACGCACGCTCGCAACATATTTTCTAACGTTTGAATGGTCCTTTCACTCTGACCATCTGACTGTCGATGATAAGCAGTGCTCATATCTAATTTTGTACCCAAAGCATCCTGTAAGGATTGCCAAAACCTCTATGTAAATCGACTGTCTCGGTCTGAAATAATGGATACAGGAACACCATGTCTTGAAACAATTTCCTTCAGATACAAACGAGTAAGCTTCTCCATCGAATCTGTTTCCTTAATTGGCAAGAAATGAGCTGACTTTATGAGTCGGTCAACAATCACCCAAACGGTATCATAACCACCCACAACCCAAGGTAATTTCGTAATAAAATCCATCGTAATATCTTCCCACTTCCACTTGGGAATATCAGGTTGCACCAAAAGTCCAGACGGTTTCTGATGTTCAGCTTTAACCTTAGCACATGTCAAACAATTAGCCACATACGTAGCCACATCAGCTTTCAAATTAGGCCACCAATATAGCTCCTTAAGATCATGATACATCTTTCCTGAACCAGGATGAATAGAGTATCTAGACTTATGAGCTTCATCCAAAACAAGTTGTCGTAGATCACCAAATTTTGAAACCCAAAGACGTCACGCAAAGTACCGAGTACCATCGGTTCGCACCTCAAACTGTTTACCAAAGTCTCTGACCTTCTCGTTTACGAAGTTCTCCTCCTTCAAGGCTTCTTACTGCGCCTCAAGAATCTGCCTAGCGAGGTTAGTTCGAATTGTCATATTCAAGGCTCTAAATCTACGAGGTTCAACTCTCTCTTTACGACTTAAGGCATTGGCCACAACATTGGCCCTACCCAAATGATAAAGGAGTTCGTAAACATAATCGTTCAACAATTCAACACATCTGCACTGTCTCATATTCAAATATTTTTGATCGAGGATGTGTTGAAAACTTTTGTGATCAGTGTACACTGTACTATTGACCCCATACAAATAATGTCTCCTAATCTTAAGCGCAAACACAACAGCTCCCTATTCTAAATCATGTGTTGTGTAATTCTATTCATGGATCTTTAACTGACGTGAGGCGTAAGCAATGAATTTCTTTCGTTGCATCAAAACACAACCAAATCCCTGACGCGAAGCGTCACAATAGACAACAAAATCGTCATTACCCTCAGGTACAGATAATATCAGAGCAGAAGTTAACTTCTTCTTCAGAGTTTGAAAAGCAGCCTCTTGTTCATCATTCCACTCATACTTCTTCCCCTTATCCGTTAAAGCAGTCAGAGGTTTCGCTACTCGAGAGAAATCTTGAATGAACTTTCTATAATAGCCTGCCAAACCTAGAAACTGACGAATCCGAGTAGGAGTCTTTGGAATTTCACACTTCTCAATCGCCTCAATCTTAGCAGTATCAACTTGAATTCCCTTTTTACTAACAACGTGAAATATCCCGTTCATATTGATTATAAACGTTCCATATTAATTGATTTCATTGCGAGGTTTTGACCTCTATATGAGACGTTTTTCAAAGACTGCATTCATTTTTAAAACAACCATAACTTTTATTTTATCAATAAAGGTTTCAAAAGCATTACGTAGATTATCAAATAATGATAATCTAAAATATATTGTTTACACACGACCATTAAATAATAGTTTACAATAGAAATATATTACACCGACATATGTTTCTTGAATGCAGTTTTTACATAATATCATACAAACATGGACTCCAAATCTTGTCCTTATTTTAGTATGCAACAGCGGAAGCTCTTAATATTCACCTGAGAATAAACATACTTTAAACGTCAACAAAAATGTTGGTGAGTTATAGGTTTAACCTATATATATCAAATCGTAACAATAGACCTCAAGATTTCATATTTCAATATACATCCCATACATAGAGATAAAAATTATTCATATGGTGAACACCTGGTAACCGACATTAACAAGATGCATATATAAGAATATCCCCGTCATTCCGGGACACCCTTCGGATATGATATAAATTTCGAAGTACTAAAGCATCCGGTACTTTGGATGAGGTTTGTTAGGCCCAATAGATCTATCTTTAGGATTCGCGTCAATTAGGGTGTCTGTTCCCTAATTCTTAGATTACCAGACTTAATAAAAAGGGGCAAATTCGATTTCGATAATTCAACCATAGAATGTAGTTTCACGTACTTGTGTCTATTTTGTAAATCATTTATAAAACCTGCATGTATTCTCATCCCAAAAATATTAGATTTTAAAAGTGGGACTATAACTCACTTTCACAGATTTTTACTTCGTCGGGAAGTAAGACTTGGCCACTGGTCGATTCACAAACCTATAACAAATATGTACATATATATATCAAAGTATATTCAAAATATATTTACAACACTTTTAATACATTTTGATGTTTTAAGTTTATTAAGTCAGTTGTCCTCGTTAGTAACCTACAACTAGTTGTTCAACGTTAGATGTACAGAAAAAATTGATATATATTATCTTGAATTAATCCACGACCCAGTGTATACATGTCTCAGGCTATATCACAACTTAAAGTATATATATTTTTGGAATCAACCTCAACCCTGTATAGCTAACTCCCACATTACTGCATATAGAGTGTCTATGGTTGTTCCAAATAATATATACACATGGGTCGATATGATATGTCAAAACATTTGCATACGTGTCTATGGTATCCCAAGATTACATAATATATTAGAATACATGTATAATACAATATAAGTTAGCTAGGATATGATTAATATAGATTTGTTACCAATTTTCACGTTGCTACAACAAGAAAAATTATCCAATCTTGTTTTACCCATAACTTCTTGATTTTAAATCCGTTTTGAGTGAATCAAATTGCTATGGTTTCATATTGAACTCTATTTTATGAATCTAAATAGAAAAAGTGTAGGTTTATAGTCAGAAATATAGGTTACAAGTCATTTTTGTAAAGGTAGTCATTTCAGTCGAAAGAACGACGTCTAGATGACCATTTTAGAAAACATACTTCCACTTTGAGTTTAACCATGATTTTTGGATATAGTTTCATGTTCATAAGAAAAATTATTTTCCCAGAAGAACAACTTTTAAATCAAAGTTTATCATAGTTTTTAATTAACTAACCCAAAACAGCCCGCGGTGTTACTACGACGGCGTATGTCCGGTTTTACAGTGTTCTTCGTGTTTCCAGGTTTTAAATCATTAAGTTAGCATATCATATAGATATAGAACATGTGTTTAGTTGATTTTAAAAGTCAAGTTAGAAGGATTAACTTTTGTTTGCGAACAAGTTTAGAATTAACTAAACTATGTTCTAGTGATTACAAGTTTAAACCTTCGAATAAGATAGCTTTATATGTATGAATCGAATGATGTTATGAACATCATTACTACCTCAAGTTTTCTGGATAAAGCTACTGGAAATGAGAAAAATGGATCTAGCTTCAAAGGATCCTTGGATGGCTTGAAAGTTCTTGAAACAGAATCATGACACGAAAACAAGTTCAAGTAAGATTTTCACTCGAAATAAGATTGTTATAGTTATAGAAATTGAATCAAAGTTTGAATATGAGTATTATCTTGTATTAGGAAGATATCTTACTGTAAATAATAAAGATTTCTTGAGGTTGGATGATCACTCTACAAGATTGGAAGTAAGCTAGTAAACTTGGAAGTATTCTTGATTTTATGAAACTAGAACTTGTAGAATTTATGAAGAACACTTAGAACTTGAAGATAGAACTTGAGAGAGATTAATTAGATGAAGAAAATTGAAGAATGAAAGTGTTTGTAGGTGTTTTTGGTCGTTGGTATTGAAATGTCCCGTTCTTATTGATTAAAAATGTTCCATATTAATTGATTTCATTGCGAGGTTTTGACCTCTATATGAGACGTTTTTCAAAGACTGCATTCATTTTTAAAACAAACCATAACCTTTATTTCATAAATAAAGGTTTAAAAAGCTTTACGTAGATTATCAAATAATGATAATCTAAAATATCCTGTTTACACACGACCATTACATAATGGTTTACAATACAAATATGTTACATCGAAATCAGTTTCTTGAATGCAGTTTTTACACAATATCATACAAACATGGACTCCAAATCTTGTCCTTATTTTAGTATGCAACAGCGGAAGCTCTTAATATTCAGCTGAGAATAAACATGCTTTAAACGTCAACAAAAATGTTGGTGAGTTATAGGTTTAACCTATATATATCAAATCGTAACAATAGACCACAAGATTTCATATTTCAATACACATACCATACATAGAGATAAAAATCATTCATATGGTGAACACCTGGTAACCGACATTAACAAGATGCATATATAAGAATATCCCCATCATTCCGGGACACCCTTCGGATATGATATAAATTTCGAAGTACTAAAGCATCTGGTACTTTGGATGGGGTTTGTTAGGCCCAATAGATCTATCTTTAGGATTCGCGTCAATTAGGGTGTCTGTTCCCTAATTCTTAGATTACCAGACTTAATAAAAAGGGGCATATTCGATTTCGATAATTCAACAATAGAATGTAGTTTCACGTACTTCTGTCTATTTTGTAAATCATTTATAAAACCCGCATGTATTCTCATCCCAAAAATATTAGATTTTAAAAGTGGGACTATAACTCACTTTCACATATTTTTACTTCATCGGGAAGTAAGACTTGGCCACTGGTTGATTCACGAACCTATAACAATATATACATATATATCAAAGTACGTTCAAAATATATTTACAACACTTTTAATATATTTTGATGTTTTAAGTTTATTAAGTCAGCTGTCCTCGTTAGTAACCTACAACTAGTTGTCCACAGTTAGATGTACAGAAATAAATCGATAAATATTATCTTGAATCAATCCATGACCCAGTGTATACGTATCTCAGTATTGATCACAACTCAAACTATGTATATTTTGGAATCAACCTCAACCCTGTATAGATAACTCCAACATTCACATATAGAGTGTCTATGGTTGTTCCGAAATATATATAGATGTGTCGACATGATAGGTCGAAACATTGTATACGTGTCTATGGTATCTCAAGATTACATAATATACAATACAAGTTGATTAAGTTATGGTTGGAATAGATTTGTTACCAATTTTCACGTAGCTAAAATGAGAAAAATTATCCAATCTTGTTTTACCCATAACTTCTTCATTTTAAATCCGTTTTGAGTGAATCAAATTGCTATGGTTTCATATTGAACTCTATTTTATGAATCTAAACAGAAAAAGTATAGGTATATAGTCGGAAAAATAAGTTACAATTCGTTTTTGTAAAGGTAGTCATTTCAGTCGAAAGAACGACGTCTAGATGACCATTTTAGAAAACATACTTCCACTTTGAGTTTAACCATAATTTTTGGATATAGTTTCATGTTCATAATAAAAATCATTTTCTCAGAATAACAACTTTTAAATCAAATTTTATCATAGTTTTTAATTAACTAACCCAAAACAGCCCGCGGTGTTACTACGACGGCGTAAATCCGGATTTTACGGTGTTTTTCGTGTTTTCAGGTTTTAAATCATTATGTTAGCATATAATATAGATATAGAACATGTGTGTAGTTAATTTTAAAAGTCAAGTTAGAAGGATTAACTTTTGTTTGCGAACAAGTTTAGAATTAACTAAACTATGTTCTAGTGATTACGAGTTTAAACCTTCGAATAAGATAGTTTTATATATATGAATCGAATGATGTTATGAACATCATTACTACCTCAAGTTTAGTAGGTAAACCTACTGGAAGTGACAAGAAATGATCTAGCTTCAAAGGATCTTGGATGGCTTGAAAGTTCTTGAAGTAGGATCATGACACAAAAACAAGTTCAAGTAAGATTTTTACTCGAATTAAGATAGTTTATAGTTATAGAAATTGAATCAAAGTTTGAATATGAATATTACCTTGAATAAGAAAGATAACCTACTGTATATAACAAAGGTTTCTTGATCTTAGATGATTACTTGGAATGGATTAGAAAGCTTGGAAGTAAATTAGTAAACTTGAAGGGATTTTTGAAGTGTTCTTGAAGTGTTCTTCCTATGATGATTATAGCTTGATTCTTGAAGTGATTTTTGATGAAGATGATGATTAACTACTGGAAAAATACGTTCATAATAGTGTGTGTGTGTTGAGAGAGAATTAGAAAGAGAATTGGAAGTGAAATGGAGTGAATGATGAGTGGTAATTGGTGAGTGGTGAGTGGGGTTAAAAGGTATTCTAGTTAGTTGACTAGCTCATGGTAGAAGTTAAAATTTATTAGTCATACATGACATAATCAAGAGTGGAATCCCATGCTAGTTCCTATTGGTATATACTCATAGTTAGTACGTTTTGAAGCTGTGTATAATACGGGTAAGAATACGACTAGAATTCTTGATGAAAGAAAAGAATGGAAAAGTAACTATAACCATTTTCGTTAAGTATGGGTGTTTTGATATATGTCTTGAAGTCTTCTAAAAGTATTTTAATACATATAAATACACTACATGTATATACATTTTAACTGAGTCGTTAAGTCATCGTTAGTCGTTACATGTAAGTGTTGTTTTGAAACCTTTAAGTTAACGATCTCAATTAATGTTGTTAACCCATTGTTTATTATATCTAATGAGATGTTAAATTATTATATTATCATGATATTATGATATATTAATATATCTTAATATGATATATATACATTTAAATGTCGTTACAACGATAATCGTTACATATATGTCTCGTTTCGAAATCCTTAAGTTAGTAGTCTTGTTTATATGTATATAACTCATTGTTAATATACTTATGGAGATACTTACTTATCATAATCTCATGTTAACTATATGTATATCCATATATATATCGTCATGTCGTTTTTACAAGTTTTAATGTTCGTGAATCGCCGGTCAACTTGGGTGGTCAATTGTCTATATGAAACATATTTCAATTAATCAAGTCTTAACAAGTTTGATTGCTTAATATGTTGGAAACATTTAATCATGTAAATATCAATCTCAATTAATATATATAAACATGGAAAAGTTCGGGTCACTACAGTACCTACCCGTTAAATAAATTTCGTCCCGAAATTTTAAGCTGTTGAAGGTGTTGACGAATCTTCTGGAAATAGATGCGGGTATTTTTTCTTCATCTGATCTTCATGCTCCCGGGTGAACTTAGGTCCTCTACGAGCATTCCATCGAACCTTAACAATTGGTATCTTGTTTTGCTTAAGTCTTTTAACCTCATGATCCATTATTTCGACGGGTTCTTCGATGAATTGGAGTTTTTCGTTGATTTGGATTTCATCTAACGGAATAGTGAGATCTTCTTTAGCAAAACATTTCTTCAAATTCGAGATGTGGAAAGTGTTATGTACAGCCGCGAGTTGTTGAGGTAACTCAAGTCGGTAAGCTACTGGTCCGACACGATCAATAATCTTGAATGGTCCAATATACCTCGGATTTAATTTCCCTCGTTTACCAAATCGAACAACGCCTTTCCAAGGTGCAACTTTAAGCATGACCATCTCTCCAATTTCAAATTCTATATCTTTTCTTTTAATGTCAGCGTAGCTCTTTTGTCGACTTTGGGCGGTTTTCAACCGTTGTTGAATTTGGATGATCTTCTCGGTAGTTTCTTGTATAATCTCCGGACCCGTAATCTGTCTATCCCCCACTTCACTCCAACAAATCGGAGACCTGCACTTTCTACCATAAAGTGCTTCAAACGGCGCCATCTCAATGCTTGAATGGTAGCTGTTGTTGTAGGAAAATTCTGCTAACGGTAGATGTCGATCCCAACTGTTTCCGAAATCAATAACACATGCTTGTAGCATGTCTTCAAGCGTTTGTATCGTCCTTTCGCTCTGCCCATCAGTTTGTGGATGATAGGCAGTACTCATGTCTAGACGAGTTCCTAATGCTTGCTGTAATGTCTGCCAGAATCTTGAAATAAATCTGCCATCCCTATCAGAGATAATAGAGATTGGTATTCCATGTCTGGAGATGACTTCCTTCAAATACAGTCGTGCTAACTTCTCCATCTTGTCATCTTCTCTTATTGGTAGGAAGTGTGTTGATTTGGTGAGACGATCAACTATTACCCAAATAGTATCAAAACCACTTGCAGTCCTTGGCAATTTAGTGATGAAATCCATGGTAATGTTTTCCCATTTCCATTCTGGGATTTCGGGTTGTTGAAGTAGACCTGATGGTTTCTGATGCTCAACTTTGACCTTAGAACACGTCAAACATTCTCCTACGTATTTAGCAACATCGGCTTTCATACCCGGCCACCAAAAATGTTTCTTGAGATCCTTGTACATCTTCCCCGTTCCAGGATGTATTGAGTATCTGGTTTTATGAGATTCTCTAAGTACCATTTCTCTCATATCTCCAAATTTTGGTACCTAAATCCTTTCAGCCCTATACCGGGTTCCATCTTCCCGAATATTAAGATGCTGCTCCGATCCTTTGGGTATTTCATCCTTTAAATTTCCTTCTTTTAAAACTCCTTGTTGCGCCTCCTTTATTTGAGTAGTAAGGTTATTATGAATCATTATATTCATAGATTTTACTCGAATGGGTTCTCTGTCCTTCCTGCTCAAGGCATCGGCTACCACATTTGCCTTCCCCGGGTGGTAACGAATCTCAAAGTCGTAATCATTCAACAATTCAATCCACCTACGCTGCCTCATATTCAGTTGTTTCTGATTAAATATGTGTTGAAGACTTTTGTGGTCGGTATATATAATACTTTTGACCCCATATAAGTAGTGCCTCCAAGTCTTTAATGCAAAAACAACCGCGCCTAATTCCAAATCATGCGTCGTATAATTTTGCTCGTGAATCTTCAATTGTCTAGAAGCATAAGCAATCACCTTCATTCGTTGCATTAATACACAACCGAGACCTTGCTTTGATGCGTCACAATAAATCACAAAATCATCATTCCCTTCAGGAAATGACAATATAGGTGCCGTAGTTAGCTTTTTCTTCAATAACTGAAACGCTTTCTCTTGTTCATCCTTCATTCAAATTTCTTCCCTTTATGCGTTAATACAGTCAAGGGTTTTGCTATTCTGGAAAAGTCTTGGATGAACCTTCTGTAGTAACCAGCTAGTCCTAAAAACTGGCGTATGTGTTTCGGAGTTTTTGGGGTTTCCCACTTTTCAACAGTTTCTATCTTTGCCGGATCCACCTTAATACCTTTTTTGTTCACTATGTGACCGAGAAATTGAACTTCTTCCAACCAAAATGCACACTTTGAAAATTTAGCGTACAATTCTTCCTTCCTCAATACTTCTAACACCTTTCTCAAATGTTCACCGTGTTCTTGGTCATTCTTTGAGTAAATAAGTATTTCATCAATGAAAACAATGACAAACTTGTCAAGGTATGGTCCACACACTCAGTTCATAAGGTCCATGAACATAGCTGGTGCATTAGTTAAACCAAATGGCATGACCATAAACTCGTAATGACCGTAACGTGTTCTAAAAGCAGTCTTTGGAATATCATCTTCTTTCACCCGCATTTGATGATACCCGGAACGTAAGTCAATCTTTGAATAAACAGACGAGCCTTGTAGTTGATCAAATAAGTCGTCAATTCTCGGTAGTGGGTAGCGGTTCTTGATGGTAAGTTTGTTCAACTCTCGGTAGTCGATACACAACCTGAATGTACCATCTTTCTTCTTGACAAACAAAACAGGAGCTCCCCACGGTGATGTGCTTGGTCGAATGAAACCACGCTCTAAAAGTTCTTGTAATTGGCTTTGCAGTTCTTTCATCTTGCTGGGTGCGAGTCTGTAAGGAGCACGAGCTATTGGTGCAGCTCCTGGTACACGATCTATTTGAAATTCAACGGATCGATGTGGGGGTAATCCCGGTAATTCTTTCGGAAATACATCGGAAAATTCTTTTGCAATGGGAACATCATTGATGCTCTTTTCTTCAGTTTGTACTTTCTCGACGTATGCTAGAATAGCATAGCAACCTTTTCTTATTAGTTTTTGTGCCTTCAAATTACTAATAAGATGTAGCTTCGTGTTTCCCTTTTCTCCGTACACCATTAAGGGTTTTCCTTTTTCTCGTATAATGCGAATTGCATTTTTGTAACAAACGATCTCTGCTTTCACTTCTTTCAACCAGTCCATACCGATTATCACATCAAAACTCCCTAACTCTACTAGTATCAAATCAATCTTAAATGTTTCGCTAACCAGTTTAATTTCTCGATTCCGACATATATTATCTGCTGAAATTAATTTACCATTTGCTAATTCGAGTAAAAATTTACTATCCAAAGGCGTCAATGGACAACTTAATTTAGCACAAAAATCTCTACTCATATAGCTTCTATCCGCACCCGAATCAAATAAAACGTAAGCAGATTTATTATCAATAAGAAACGTACCTGTAACAAGCTCCGGGTCTTCCTGTGCCTCTGCCGCATTAATATTGAAAACTCTTCCGCGGCCTTGTCCATTCGTGTTCTCCTGGTTCGGGCAATTTCTAATAATGTGGCCCGGTTTTCCACATTTATAACAAACTACATTGGCATAACTTGCTCCGACACTACTTGCTCCACCATTACTCGTTCCGACACCATTTGTTCCTTTCGTTCTATTAACCCCTGGTCCGTAGACTTCACACTTCGCCGCGCTATGACCATTTCTTTTACACTTGTTGCAAAATTTGGTGCAGAACCCCGAGTGATACTTTTCACACCTTTGGCATAGCTGCTTCTGATTGTTGTTGTTGTTGCGGTTATTATCGTTGTTGGGATGATTATTGTAGTTGCTGTTGTTGTTGTTGTTGTTGTTGTTGTTGTTGGGCCATTTGTTGTAGTTGCGATTGATGTTGCGATTGTTGGGATAATTGTTGCGATTATTGTTGTAATTGCTGTTGTTGTTGTATTGGTGATTCTTATCACCGTTTTCCTCCCACTTTCTTTTGACTTGCTTTACATTGGCCTCTTGAGCAGTCTGTTCTTTAATTCTTTCTTCAATCTGGTTCACTAGTTTGTGAGCCATTCTACATGCCTGTTGTATGGAGGCGGGCTCGTGTGAACTTATATCTTCTTGGATTCTTTCCGGTAATCCTTTCACAAACGCGTCGATCTTCTCTTCCTCATCTTCGAATGCTCCCGGACACAATAGGCACAATTCTGTGAATCGTCTTTCGTACGTGGTAATATCAAATCCTTGGGTTCGTAACCCTCTAAGTTCTGTCTTGAGCTTATTGACCTTGGTTCTGGGACGGTACTTCTCGTTCATCAAGTGCTTGAATGCTGACCACGGTAGTGCGTACGCATCGTCTTGTCCCACTTGCTCTAGATAGGTATTCCACCATGTTTACGCAGAACCTGTGAAGGTATGCGTAGCGTACTTTACTTTGTCCTCTTCAGTACACTTACTTATGACAAACACCGATTCGACCTTCTCGGTCCACCGTTTCAATCCGATCGGTCCTTCGGTTCCATCAAATTCCAAAGGTTTGCAGGCAGTGAATTCTTTGTAGGTGCATCCTACACGATTTCCTGTACTGCTAGATCCAAGGTTATTGTTGGTATGTAGCGCAGCCTGTACTGCGGCTATGTTTGAAGCTAGAAACGTATGGAATTCCTCTTCATTCATATTCACGGTGTGTCGAGTAGTCGGTGCCATTTCCTTCAAAATAGTCAAATGGAACAAGTTAATCATACAGAATATTAAGAGTAGTTAATAGTATTTCGTAGCATAATATGAACTCATTTATAAAAGCTTTTTCTTCATATTAGCGTTTTATAAGTTTAAATTCGGGTAGTACCTACCTGTTAAGTTCATACTTAGTAGCTAATATACAATTCAACTACTACAATTCTATATGAAAAACTGATTATAATAATATTTCGCGTTCAAACTTTTACACAATATTTTACAAACTTACAATACCGCTTATTTTACATATAGCATGAAATATAGCACACAATAAATTTGATACAAGATGGTTGTGAAGATAATTCTAGCTAGTACACAAGTCGTTCAGCAAAGGCAATAAAGACACGTAATTCATACGTCCAGAAACAAGTCATGCATTCTGGTTTTACTAGGACTACTTCCCATCCTTGGTCTTGTGGAACATAACCGTTATGGCCGTTGATAAGACAGCGTGTTGTAACGTCGTCAAAGGGACGAGGGTTACTTAATGTCCAACAGTCCCGTAACAATCTAAAAACCTCATTTCTTACCCCAATTACCGACTCCGTC
This sequence comes from Rutidosis leptorrhynchoides, assembly GCF_046630445.1. Taxonomy (NCBI): domain Eukaryota; kingdom Viridiplantae; phylum Streptophyta; class Magnoliopsida; order Asterales; family Asteraceae; genus Rutidosis; species Rutidosis leptorrhynchoides. The sequence goes on from NC_092339.1 coordinate 267,532,171, forward strand.
ACTTGTGGGAACGTTTTGTTTAATAGTTGTAGGCCGATGTTCTTGTTCTCACTTTGGTGAGAAGCGAACATTACTAATCCGTAAGCATAACATGCTTCTTTATGTTGCATGTTAACCGCTTTTTCTAAATCACGAAGTCCAATATTCGGATATATTGAGTCAAAATAATTTCTTAACCCATTGCGTAAAATAGCATTTGGGTTCCCCGCAATATATGCGTCAAAGTAAACACATCGTAACTTATGGATTTCCCAATGTGATATCCCCCATCTTTCGAACGAAAGCATTTTATAAATCAAGGCATTCTTGGAACGTTCTTCGAATGTCTTACAAACTGATCTCGCCTTAAATAGTTGTGCCGAAGAATTCTGACCGACTCTAGACAAGATTTCATCAATCATGTCTCCGGGTAGGTCTCTTAAAATATTGGGTTGTTTATCCATTTTGTGTTTTTATACTGTAAAATAGACAAGAGTTAGATTCATAAAAAAAATACTTATTAATACAAGCAATTTTTACATATATCATAAAGCATAAGCATACTATATTACATATATTACACCACACGAATACAACTATCTTATTCCGACTCGCTTGTTTCTTCTTCTTCGGTTTTGGTTCGTTTTGCCAAGTTTCTAGGGATATATGATGTTCCCCTAATACGAGCCGTCGTTTTCCACATTGGTTTAGAAAAACCTGGTGGTTTAGAGGTTCCCGGGTCATTGTTACAACTTAAGGACTTCGGGGGTTGACGATACATATAAAGTTCATCGGGGTTGGAATTAGATTTCTCTATTTTTATGCCCTTTCCCTTATTATTTTCTTTTGCCTTTTTAAATTCAGTTGGGGTAATTTCTATAACATCATCCGAATTCTCGTCAGAATCCGATTCATCGGAGAATTGGTAATCCTCCCAATATTTTGCTTCCTTAGCGGAAACACCATTGACCATAATTAACCTTGGTCGGTTGGTTGAGGATTTTCTTTTACTTAACCGTTTTATTATTTCCCCCACCGGTTCTATTTCTTCATCCGGTTCCGATTCTTCTTCCGGTTCCGATTCTTCTTCTGGTTCCGACTCTTCTTCCGGTTCCTCTTCGGGAACTTGTGAATCATTCCACGAATCATTCCAATTTACATTTGACTCTTCATTATTATTAGGTGAGTCAATGGGACTTGTTCTAGAGGTAGACATCTATCACATAATATCAAACGTGTTAAGAGATTAATATATCACATAATATTCACATGTTAAAAATATATAGTTTCCAACAAAATTTATTAAGCAATCATTTTTCAAGTAAACACGGTCGAAGTCCAGACTCACTAATGCATCCTAACAAACTCGATAAGACACACTAATGCAAAATTCTGGTTCTCTAAGACCAACGCTCTGATACCAACTGAAATGTCCCTTTCTTATTGATTAAAAACGTTCCATATTAATTGATTTCGTTGCGAGGTTTTGACCTCTATATGAGACGTTTTTCAAAGAATGCATTCATTTTTAAAACAAACCATAACCTTTATTTCATAAATAAAGGTTTAAAAAGCTTTACGTAGATTATCAAATAATGATAATCTAAAATATCCTGTTTACACACGACCATTACATAATGGTTTACAATACAAATATGTTACATCGAAATCAGTTTCTTGAATGCAGTTTTTACACAATATCATACAAACATGGACTCCAAATCTTGTCCTTATTTTAGTATGCAACAGCGGAAGCTCTTAATATTCACCTGAGAATAAACATGCTTTAAACGTCAACAAAAATGTTGGTGAGTTATAGGTTTAACCTATATATATCAAATCGTAACAATAGACCACAAGATTTCATATTTCAATACACATCCCATACATAGAGATAAAAATCATTCATATGGTGAACACCTGGTAACCGACATTAACAAGATGCATATATAAGAATATCCCCATCATTCCGGGACACCCTTCGGATATGATATAAATTTCGAAGTACTAAAGCATCCGGTACTTTGGATGGGGTTTGTTAGGCCCAATAGATCTATCTTTAGGATTCACGTCAATTAGGGTGTCTGTTCCCTAATTCTTAGATTACCAGACTTAATAAAAAGGGGCATATTCGATTTCAATAATTTAACCATAGAATGTAGTTTCACGTACTTGTGTCTATTTTGTAAATCATTTATAAAACCTGCATGTATTCTCATCCCAAAAATATTAGATTTTAAAAGTGGGACTATAACTCACTTTCACAGATTTTTACTTCGTCGGGAAGTAAGACTTGGCCACTAGTTGATTCACGAACCTATAACAATATATACATATATATCAAAGTATGTTTAAAATATATTTACAACACTTTTAATATATTTTGATGTTTTAAGTTTATTAAGTCAGCTGTCCTCATTAGTAACCTACAACTAGTTGTCCACAGTTAGATGTACATAAATAAATCGATAAATATTATCTTGAATCAATCCACGACCCAGTGTATACGTATCTCAGTATTGATCACAACTCAAACTATATATATTTTGGAATCAACCTCAACCCTGTATAGCTAACTCCAACATTCACATATAGAGTGTCTATGGTTGTTCCGAAATATATATAGATGTGTCGACATGATAGGTCGAAACATTGTATACGTGTCTATGGTATCTCAAGATTACATAATATACAATACAAGTTGATTAAGTTATGGTTGGAATAGATTTGTTACCAATTTTCACGTAGCTAAAATGAGAAAAATTATCCAATCTTGTTTTACCCATAACTTCTTCATTTTAAATCCATTTTGAGTGAATCAAATTGCTATGGTTTCATATTGAACTCTATTTTATGAATCTAAACAGAAAAGTATAGGTTTATAGACGGAAATATAAGTTACAAGTCGTTTTTGTAAAGGTAGTCATTTCAGTTGAAAGAACGACGTCTAGATGACCATTTTAGAAAACATACTTCCACTTTGAGTTTAACCATAATTTTTGGATATAGTTTCATGTTCATAATAAAAATCATTTTCTCAGAATAACAACTTTTAAATCAAAGTTTATCATAGTTTTTAATTAACTAACCCAAAACAGCCCGCGATGTTACTACGACGGCGTAAATCCGGATTTTACGGTGTTTTTCGTGTTTCCAGGTTTTAAATCATTATGTTAGCATATCATATAGATATAGAACATGTGTGTAGTTAATTTTAAAAGTCAAGTTATAAGGATTAACTTTTGTTTGCGAACAAGTTTAGAATTAACTAAACTATGTTCTAGTGATTACGAGTTTAAACCTTCGAATAAGATAGTTTTATATATATGAATTGAATGATGTTATGAACATCATTACTACCTCAAGTTTAATAGGTAAACCTACTGGAAGTGACAAGAAATGATCTAGCTTCAAAGGATCTTGGATGGCTTGAAAGTTCTTGAAGTAGAATCATGACACAAAAACAAGTTCAAGTAAGATTTTTACTCGAATTAAGATAGTTTATAGTTATAGAAATTGAATCAAAGTTTGAATATGAATATTACCTTGAATAAAAAAGATAACCTACTGTATATAATAAAGGTTTCTTGATCTTAGATGATTACTTGGAATGGATTAGAAAGCTTGGAAGTAAATTAGTAAACTTGAAGGGATTTTTGAAGTGTTCTTGAAGTGTTCTTCCTATGATGATTATAGCTTGATTCTTGAAGTGATTTTTGATGAAGATGATGATTAAATACTGGAAAAATACGTTCATAATAGTGTGTGTGTGTGTTGAGAGAGAATTAGAAAGAGAATTGGAAGTGAAATGGAGTGAATGATGAGTGGTAATTGGTGAGTGGTGAGTGGGGTTAAAAGGAGTTCTAGTTAGTTGACTAGCTCATGGTAGAAGTTAAAATTAATTAGTCATACATGACATAATCAAGAGTGGAATCCCATGCTAGTTCCTATTGGTATATACTCATAGTAAGTACGTTTTGAAGCTGTGTATAATACGGGTAAGAATACGACTAGAATTCTTGATGAAAGAAAAGAATGGAAAAGTAACTGTAACCATTTTCGTTAAGTATGAGTGTTTTGATATATGTCTTGAAGTCTTCCAAAAGTATTTTAATACATCTAAATACACTACATGTATATACATTTTAACTGAGTCGTTAAGTCATCGTTAGTCGTTACATGTAAGTGTTGTTTTGAAACCTTTAAGTTAACGATCTCAATTAATGTTGTTAACCCATTGTTTATTATATCTAACGAGATGTTAAATTATTATATTATCATGATATTATGATATATTAATATATCTTAATATGATATATATACATTTAAATGTCGTTACAACGATAATCGTTACATATATGTCTCGTTTGGAAATCCTTAAGTTAGTAGTCTTATTTATATGTATATAACTCATTGTTAATATACTTATGGAGATACTTACTTATCATAATCTCATGTTAACCATATGTATATCCATATATATATATATCGTCATGTCGTTTTTACAAGTTTTAATGTTCGTGAATCGCCGGTCAACTTGGGTGGTCAATTGTCTATATGAAACATATTTCAATTAATCAAGTCTTTAAAAGTTTGATTTCTTAACATGTTGGAAACATTTAATCATGTAAATATCAATATCAATTAATATATATAAACATGGAAAAGTTCGGGTCACTACAGGTATATGGATTAGATATAAAGGATGTGTAATTTTGTTTACATGTAAATAAGTCATGAATGATTACTCATATTTTTGTAATTTTATGAGATATTTCATGCTAGTTGCCAAATGATGGTTCCCACATGTGTTAGGTGACTCACATGGGCTGCTAAAAGCTGATCATTGGAGTGTATATACCAATAGTACATACATCTAAAAGCTGTGTATTGTACGAGTACGAATACGGGTGCATACGAGTAGAATTGTTGATGAAACTGAACGAGGATGTAATTGTAAGCATTTTTGTTAAGTAGAAGTATTTTGATAAGTGTCTTGAAGTCTTTCAAAAGTGTATGAATACATATTAAAACACTACATGTATATACATTTTAACTGAGTCGTTAAGTCATCGTTAGTCGTTACATGTAAGTGTTGTTTTGAAACCTTTAGGTTAACGATCTTGTTAAATGTTGTTAACCCATTGTTTATTAAATCAAATGAGATGTTAAATTATTACATTATCATGATATCATGATGTATTAATATATCTTAATATGATATATATACATTAAATGTCGTTACAACGATAATCGTTACATATATGTCTCGTTTCAAAATCATTAAGTTAGTAGTCTTGTTTTTACATATGTAGTTCATTGTTAATATACTTAATGATATGTTTACTTATCATAATATCATTTTAACTATATATATATATATATATATATATATATATATATATATATATATATATATATATATATATATATATATATATATATATATATATATATATATATATATATATCCATATATATGTCATCATATAGTTTTTACAAGTTTTAACGTTCGTGAATCGCCGGTCAACTTGGGTGGTCAATTGTCTATATGAAACCTATTTCAATTAATCAAGTCTTAACAAGTTTGATTGCTTAACATGTTGGAAACATTTAATCATGTAAATATCAATTTCATTTAATATATAAAAACATGGAAAAGTTCGGGTCACTACACAACGTGTCCAAGGAATTGAACTCCTTTCAGCCAGAATGCACACTTTGAAAACTTAGCATATAGCTCTTCTTTTCTTAACTAATCGAGCACTAACTTCAATGCTCTTCGTGCTCTTGATCACTCTTGGAATAGATAAGAATATCATTGATGAAAACAACAACGAACTTGTCTAGATAAGGTCTACACACACGGTTCATGAGGTCCATGAACACTGCAGGTGCGTTAGTCAATCCGAACGACATATCTAGAAATTCGTAGTGACCATGCGGGTACGAAAAGCGGTTTTCGGAATGTTTTTTCTTTGACGCGCAGTTTGTGATAACCAGATTGTAGGTCAATCTTAGAATAAATGGATGAACCTTGAAGCTGATCGAACAGATCATCAATTCTAGGAAGAGGGTACCGATTTTTAACAGTAAGTTTGTTCAACTCGCGATAATCAATACACCACCAAAACGAACTATATTTCTTCTTAACAAACAAAATAGGAGCTCCCCAAGGGGATGAACAGGGTCGAAGAAAACCTTTGTCTAACAACTCTTGGAGTTGACTTGACAACATTTGAATTTCGAAAGGAGCGAGTCTATAAGGAGCACGTGCTACAGGAGCAGCACTGGGTACAAGATCAATTTGACATTCTACCGTGTGATGCGGCGAAAGTCCAGGTAAATCCTCAGGAAATACCTCTGGAAAATCTCTAACGACATGAACAACACCACTTTTCTTCTCTTCCTTGTCAGATTCTACCACATGGGCCAGAATAGCATGACAGCCTTTACGAAGATATTTATGAACTCTCAAATACCAGATAAGATTCAATTATTTGTATCTCTTATCTCCGAAGATCATTAAAGGTTCTCCATCTACTTGAGGAGTACGAATGGGTTTACCAACGCAAACGATCCCATCTCTATTCTTCGATAGCAAATCCTGACCAAACACGTCATCAAACCTCCTTAGCTTTATTGGTATGAGGTCATCTTTAAATGACCTTCCCATTAAATTTAAAGCACAACTTCAAATCATCCACCCAACTTTTCCAGTGTACCCTTTACTGGGTTCTATAGAATTTTTAACGTCCATGGTTGTTGGTGGATCATATGTCGTAACACCAAATTCCTCGAATTTACGGATTCTACGTACCAGTGCTAAACAACTTCGAAATCATAAAATCTTGAGAAGGAATACACTATCATCAAAATCAGGATCCATGTGAGCCTCTCTAGCTGAGAAAAATATTGTCATAGTAGTTTTCGGATGTAATTTGGATGAATTTAGTTCATGCCACAGCCCGCAGGCAAATGAGAGAACTTCAGAGGATGTATCTCACCCTAGGTTTTAAATTCATTGTGAACGATTTTTAGTCGGGTACAACATTATTACTCGGATGATGCCGAGTAATCTGCTATTTAATGAACGCACGATCGTGAAAATTTTCTTGGTCATGTTAATCAAAAGATACCCGTAGATAGGTTCGATTCTTCAAAAGGCTATCTCTGTGAGATAATTACCACCTTAACATAAGGGGCGAACTAGTAAGGTGTTTATAAGTTCGACGCTTGAGGGTTCAACTAAAATACGTACAAGTGATTGTCGATTATCTCCGTTGAATATCCAAATGTGGTCATGGAAATCATATGAAAATCTACGCCAAAAGCGTAATAATAGATAACAAGATGCACACTTTAGGAAATTTCGGGGGTGTCACTACCAGTCACATAAGAATATGTACCGTGCCTCCCAACAAGGATATGGTGGTGAGTATCGAACTAACATTTAACTAAACATAGTGTAATAGGGTGAACCCAGATTTAATAAGTGATGATGATTATCAAGGAATAAGAGGTACGCCGTTAACAAGAATGAATGTAAAATTCCACAGTTCCTCGCTTCACAACCTTTATGGTATATGAGAGACTGTAATCCACTCATAATCACGAGATGGGTAGTTTGGATAAAATGAGTTCTTCGTATATCCACAAATAAGATAATGTGTATTTTCATTCCTCATGTAATAACATTGGAATTTTTGAATGAGTAGTATAAAAGTTTTCTTTGACTCGCTTTCTAGTCCTCATGTCACGATATTGGAATTTCTATAATAATTACTGTAATATAATCCCGTTGGCCAGACGCCATTATATTTCACCAATTCATAGTTCCATTCTAATAGCACTACATAAGGTCAGGACACGTGATCAACCTCGAATTTCTACACAATTTTCTCTGGATTGATTTCTTAAACAATGTGCTAAGGATATCACCAAGAGGCAAAAACATCAAAAGTAATGAATAGGAGTAACAATGACATAGAAATGTCTTTGAAGTATCAAGAATCTTTAAAAGTCATGAATGATGTTTTTCGGTTCGAAAACCAAAGCACCAAGGCACAAAGGCACGTAATATAACAAGAATGTTATATACCTAAACATAATAGCTGACATCAAAATGCCGAGCATTTAGAAGTCAAGAATGACATCTCGCGTAATATAACTTAAACGTTATATACATAACTATAATAGATGACATAGAAATGTTGAGAATTCCAAAAGTCAAGAATGACATCCCTCGGTTTCACTAACCGAGGTGTTCTTATAAAAGATAAACTCGAATGAGTTAGAGAATATGTTTAAATCGGAATGGGAGTTCCTCCTGAATTCAGAACTTAAGAAGGAGATGTATGTATATGAAAACAATATGCATACCAATACGATACAAATAATCACATATAATAATACGCTATAGGCCGGGCTGTAGACTAGAGTCACTAATGCACCCTATTGACTCGGGTAACGACATCAATGCAGCCTAATTCCCTACAACCAAGGATCTGATGCCAACTTTAACGTCCCGTCAAAGTACACTTGACGACCATCGTTATCTTGGTCCCACAGCTTGATCATAACTCTAAATGAATTTAATAAATAACCTTGCATTCTTTATTTAAAAAAATGATTTCCTATAAAGGAAACCTACCAAAATATGTAAGTTTAGAAAAAACATACATAAAGACTTAACCAAAAGTTGACCAAAACAAAGTCAACAAACACCCACAATTTAATGTATCAAAATAGAATGCAAGTTAATGTTTAAAAAAAGCTGCCATCATAAATATGCAGACTCTCTAAGCACAGTGGAAGCAATCAATCATGAACCTGAGAATAAAACATGCGAGTAATTTGTCAACAAAAATGTTGAGTGAATTATAGGCTTAATATTGCAAACAATAATTAATTTAAACCATAAAAATTTATGTTTGAAAACATAAGTCTCATCTTGGACCACAAAATTATATGCTTGAAAACATATAAAAACATTATTCCATTAACCTGTGAGCCACCTGGTAATTCACTTAACAACTCCTTATCCTTAACAAAACCAATATAACAATACACATTGAACATGTGTATCTTCTAAAAATACGAAGTACTAATACATTCCGTCTGTAACTGCTAGCGCACCTAGCACGAAATGGGGCTGTCAGGCCTGATAGATCTATCCATAGGATTCGCGTTCACCAGTAGATACTAGTGATTAAAATTACCAGATTAGGAAATATTTTCGTTCAACTCACAATGAATAATTTAAACCAATTTCCACTTGTGTCCGATATGTAAAATAAATTGCATGTATTCTCATCCCAAAGGATTTAAAATAGAAAAATATGACTATAACTCACCTTAAAGCAAATGAAGCAACACCACAGAAATGCGAATAGCTAAAGATAAAGTGATCAAGAATGACCACAACGCCAACCTATAAATAAAGCATGTCGATATAAATAACTAACTTAGGTCAAGTCTTAGTATGATAGCTATAGTACTTGTTGCAAATAAGCACAGAACAACACTCAGTATCTTTTGGTATGATCAGGACAGCTTATAACACGTACTTTTTGTTTTTAGAAAGTTTCTATTTTTAGCAGGTTTCTATTTTTAGAAAGTTTCTATTTTTGGAAAGTTTCTATTTTAGGAATGTTTCTATTTTTTAAAAGTTTTTAACTTAGGAAAGTTTCCTTAATTAGAAAAGTCAACAAAAGCCAAATGAATGTCAAAGTCAACCGAAAGTCAACTCAAAAGTCAACCTTGGTCAAACTTAGTCAATATTGAAACTAAAGTGTAATTTATATTAATAATATAAGTTATAATGTTATTTAAAGTCATATATGTATAATCAAGTCATATCATAAGTTTGATTAAATTATATTGAATTATAAAGTTAACATAAGTTTAAATGATATAATTAATATAAAATAAGTTTTTAATTAATTAATTAAATATTAATCATAGCATAAGTATTATTAATTTATAATAAATTTTGTAATCATATCATAAGTATTATTAATTAATAATGAATTATTAATCATATCATAAGTATTTTAATATTATTATTAAACCATAAGTATTTAATAATTAAATTATAATTAAATAATAACTAAGCCTTATAATAATTAAATAATTCATTAATCTTTATTATAAGTCTTGATATAATAATCTCATAATATAAGTTTACCACTTATCGTAAGTATTTTTCATTAATAATAAAAGTATTATTAATCTTAAGTTTAATTAAAAGTATAATTAAATCATAATGTAATTAATAAATGATATAATAAATATTTATATCATAAGTATTGATTAAAAATAATTAATTTTATATCATAAGTAATTTAATAATGTCATACCCCGTCCTAATCCATATGGACGAAGTCACCAACATCTGGTCCCATTGCGATGATCGACTCCAAGTAATGTCTTTAAAATGAGCAAATGTACAGCGGAAGATTTCTTTAATACCTGAGAATAAACATGATTTCAAATGTCAACCAAAAGGTTGGTGAGTTCATTAGTTTATCATAAATAATCATTTCCATCATTTTTAATAGACCACAAGATTTTCATTTCCATTTCTCATAAATATACGTCCCATACATAGAGACAAAAATTATTCATATGGATTGAACACCTGGTAATCGACATTCACAAGATGCATATAGAATATCCCCATCATTCCGGGACTCCCTTCGGATATGATAAATTTCGAACTACTAAAGCATCCGGTACTTTGGATGGGGCTTGTTGGGCCCGATATATCTATCTTTAGGATTCACGTCAATTATGGTGTATGTTCCCTAATTCTTAGATTACCAGACTAAAAAGGGGCATATTCGATTTCGATGATTCAACCATATAATGTAGTTTCAATTACTTGTGTCTATTTTGTAAAACAGTTATAAAAGCAGCGCATGTATTCTCAGTCCCAAAAATATATATTGCAAAAGCATTTAAAAAGGGAGGAAATGAAACTCACTATACGATATTTTGTAGTAAAAATATGCATACGACGAAACTGAACAATGCAGGATTGGCCTCGGATTCACGAACCTATATCATTTATATATATTTTAACACATATAGTTGTAATCGAATAAATTTATATATATTTATTAATGATATTATTTTACATTAATAACTTGTATGTTTCGTAAATGTATTCATTTTATGTACTTTAATAAATAAAATATAGTTATATTATATGTATTAAGTATAGTTTTATATAACTAATAGTTATTTGATAATATTAATAATAATAACAAAAAAATTGTTTCATTTTATAATAATAATAATAATAGTTGTTATGATAAAAAACAATGATATTAGTATTTTTAAAAATGATATTTTTAAACAAAAAATGATAGTCTTTAATAAAAATGATACTTTTAGTAATATAAATGATAACTTTATTAGTAATAATAATAATAATAATAATAATAATAATAATAATAATAATAATAATTATAATAATAATAATAATAATAATAATAATAGTAATAATAATAATAATGAGTAATAAGTAAACTACCTCAAAGAAGTAGTCCTTAAAAAAATGCCCAAGTCCGATTTTGAACCCGCGACCTCTTGCTTAACCCACAACACCCATAACCATCCGTCTATCTCAGCTTTTCTGTCTATATTCATATCTTAAATCTATTTAACCCATTATTTATCTGTTTCCAATACTTGATTCATGAGTTAAGTTAGTAACTGAAAACAACATGTTTGTCTTCGGTACAATCCTATTAACATATCACTCGATCATCCATCATCACTATCATTATTATGATCGAATACCATCATGATCACTAACTCACCATATCATCATACGACCTTTATCATATTCATAAACATCTTATCATCTTTAAAACATACTCGTTTCTACATCATCCTAAACGGGTCTTGAAGGCAACCAGAAATGTATTAGCCCAACAACAATTGAATTTCAGCCCAATATCAAACTCACGGCCCTAATCCCGTTCCCTTGTTGTTGGCTCAGTCCTATGGAATTTAATAAAGTTTGAGCAGCGAAAAATAATAAAGCAAGTAATATTATATAGAAAGCAATTGTCTTGGTCGGCCATTTCATTGTACCAGTCCCAATTGCATAACAAATTGAGATATTTATATACCTAATACATCAACTTGACCAACACCTTAGACTGCGAACTTAAACAACCATGTTTCATCAACTTTTTATTTTTATTTTCGTTTCATCAATGGTTTTATTACCGAGTAGAAACCACAGAAAAACAGCAGCAAGAATGTTAATGATGATGATTTTTATATGGGTTTACTTGGGTTGTAGATGTTTTAATGGTGTTCGCGAGGAAAAAAGAAAAAAATGAAAGCAACAGCGTTTTTGTTATTTTGGGTGGCTATTTTCGAATATGAATTGCAAACAGAAATCAGTGAGATAGATGTAAGAAGTTGTTTCACAGAAGCTGTAGCAGCATGGTGGGTTATTTTGGTCACAGCCATAGCGAAAAGAAAAAAAATAAATAAATGATGAGAGGGTGATTAGTGGCGGTTGTTAGAGCTAAAGTGTGTTTCCAAATTAAAGGTAGTGGTGATGTTTAATTATTGGTGGTGTTAATTGTGGTGATGAAAGTATCGATGATCGATGGTTTCTTTGAAGGTGGCTCAATGGTAATGTTGGATGGTGTTGTGTTGGTGATTCAAGAAATAAAAATGAAAACATAAGGTGTTTTAGGATGGCGGTTTATGGTGATCATGGGTGATCATTGATGGTTGTGGTGGTGGTTGTGTGGTTCCGGTCAGAGAAAGAGAAAATGGTTCTATGATGAATCGAAAAAAAATAACAATAAACTTGGTGGGTTTCGAGTAATAAAGGTGGTCAGACAATTGTCTATAATGTTGGTGACTTATGATCATGTAATAGAAAATAGAAAGCAAAGTAGTAAACAAGTGTTTGATGGGAGTGACGGGTTGTTCAAAGTGGCGTGATGGAGGTTGCTGGGACAAGAAGAGAAGGAGGAAGACCCAGCGATGGGTTTGTTGTATGATGTGTGTGTAGTCCATGGTGATGATAGTGAGGAAAGGTGATGAAAGAAGGGTTTAAAGTTGTGTGCATGTATCTATCCATAAACATATGTAATATGTATATATATATATATATATATATATATATATATATATATATATATATATATATATATATATATATATATATATATATATATATATATATATATATATATATATATATATATATCAGGAAAAAGATTCGATATATGAGCCAGACAAACAAAAAGAGATCAAAACATTAAATTAAGTGAATGTGATAAAGTAATACTGTAGGCAATCAAATCTTGAAAGGGAAAAGAAACGGAAAGTGAATTCCAGCACAGTGATTCCAAAAATATAATAAAATTCTTAAGACATAAACGTGTAAATCTCCACCTCTACGGACAGTTTAAACCGAGTAGTGTATCGTGCTCCGTTTAATAATTAGTGGCGGATAAAAAGTCTTTAGAAAAATCTTATATTTTTAAATTAAATATTGATAGTGCTCCAAATGAACATATATTTCATAGCAATATCCCTCCTAAATAATAGGTTTTCATATGTAATTGTATTATATTTTCATTGTAATTGTTTAAATAAATAAATGTGAAGACGAAGCACGAAGATTAAATAATTGAAGAAAAAGTGCCACTAAAGCCTGAAAATTGCCACTAAAGCCATAGTACACTTAAAAGTGCCACTAAAAAGTGAGTAACAGACTCGCACGGATTTTGGAAGTTAAGGAGAATAATTTTTGTGCAAATTACAAATCGCAAAATGCAAAGTACAAGATATTAAATTATACGAAAAGGCGTTCGAAAATCCGGAACCAAGACATGAAATGACTCTCAACGCGCGACGCAACGGAGCGAAAATTACAAATCAACTATACACATAAATATAATATAATATATAAATAATTATATAAATTATTTATATTATATTATATATATAAATGTCGACAAGCAAGGTTCCAAAAATGGATGAGCTGGATACACGAACTCCGCAAGTGCGGAGCTCCTCAGGCATAAAATGCCGCGATCGCGGAGCACACCAAATTCAGAATTCGCCTATAAAAGGCACGAGCTTCTGCCGAGTTTTTGTACCATTTTTCAATCTATCTCTCAATTTATGTAATATATTTATATTATAATTTTAATTTTAATTTTAGATTTAATAATAATAATGGTTTAGTTGGGTTATTGTAAGAAATATTTTACAGGTTTTAAGTCAGAACTCTGTCCGTGTAACGCTACGCGATAAATAATCACTGTAAGCTATGTTTAAATTATTTAAATTAATGTCTCGTAACTAAGTTATTATTATGCTTATTTGAGCCGAAGTAATCGTGATGTTAGACTAAAAATTAAGATTGTGTTATTAAATTTTGTACCATAATTAGGGTATGGACAAAAGACCGACACTTGTCGACATTGGACCATGGACCATTAATAGATGGGGGGTATTGTCTAATCGAATGACAATTCTTTGGAGCCTGTCGAACCTATCTTCAAATTAATTAATCTAATAATTATTAAATGATTATGCATGTCCTATTTAGTGACGTTTATACGACATCTTTAACAATCATTTAATTAATCAATTGGGTTGGGTAATTGATTATTCATTCTGATCAAGTGGGTAAATTAATAATCATGGACTAATTAAAACAAGGGTGGATTACATACAAGGGTAATTGGTGTAATTGTTAACAAAGTATTAAGACCTTGGATTACACACAGGCGATAACCTGGTGAATCATTAAACAAAGTATTAAGACCTTGTTATAGTTCGAATCCCTAATTAGTTGGAATATTTGACTTCGGGAATAAGGTTAATTTGACGATCATTTTATAATTATGACCGATGGACTATTGTGGACAAAAACCAGATAGGTATCAAATAAATCCAGGACAAAGGACAATTAACCCAAGATAATTAATTAAAATCAAAACGCCAAACATCATGATTACGGAAGTTTAAATAAGCATAATTGTTTTATTTTATTTTTCATCGTACTTTTATTTACTCGCAATTTTATTTATTGTCATTTAAATATTGTAATTTATTTTATGCACTTTAATTATTGTCATTTATCTTTACGCTTAAAATATAAAATCGACAAACCAGTCAATAAACGGTAAACCCCCTTTTATATATTATTAATATATATATATATATATATATATATATATATATATATATATATATATATATATATATATATATATATATATATATATATATATATATATATATATATATATATATATATATATAGAATATATTTTGTACAAATATAATTGTTTAAAAATATAGTGTTAAACTTTACCAGCTCACTGTGGAACGTACCGGACTTACTAAAAACTATACTACTCTACGATTAGGTACACTGCCTATAGTGTTGTAGCAAGGTTTAGGTATATCCATTTTGTAAATAAATAATTAAAACTTGTGTAATATTTTGTCTTATTTCGTATTTAAATTAATACTATTTCATATACACCTCGCATAACATCAAGTTTTTGGCGCCGCTGCCGGGGAACGGCGAAACGCTATATTTTAATATATATTTGTAAAAATATATTTATATTTAAGTTTGAGAAAAACAATATAAAATTTAAAAAAAAATAAAAAAAAATTATTATATATTTATTTTTAAGATTTCTATTTATAAATTAATAAGTATTTTTTTATTTTAAGTTTTTAAAATATATTTTTATTTTATATAAATTATCTATCTATTATTTTATAAAACTAAAAAAAAAAAAACCATAAAAAATTCGTACTGGGCCGGATTAAATTCAAAGCCCAAAATAATAGTTAAATACTGTTGGGTCGAACCTATTTTAAGCCCAGAGGAGTCCGGTTACTGTTTAACTCCGCGATCTCGGAGCCTGGAGACAGAAAACCACAGCGAACGCGGAGCCGTGTCTGTCAAGTCAAAACCCTAACATTTAATGCACAATTAGGGTTAATTATTTTAATTTATTAATTATTTAGTTTATCTATTTATTTTAATTAGTTTTTAACTTTTAATTAAATTTGTATTTTTCATATATAATTAATATTTTTATATAATAATAACATAAAAATAATATTTTTATATAAATTGTATTTTATTATCTTTAGTTTTATTTTTTTTATTTTGTATTTTTTTTTCGTTTATTCGTAATTTGTATATTTATCGTTCGTAATATTTGTTTTAAATTTAGTTTTTGCCATAGTTTATTTTTATTTCTAGATTTTTAGGCTTTGCCGTAAAATCCCTTAAGTGCTTTTTCTTTAGACTAAGATTTAGGTGCTTTAGAATTTTGCGACGCCGTTTTTCGCGCTATTTTCTTTTTATTTTTCGACGCTTATTTTTCAACCTTTTATTTTTCGACATTTGTCGACGCGCTCTTTTTCTTTCTTATTTCTCGACGCTCTAGTTTTTAGGACATAGAATTTTTCTATTTCTTCTGTAAAATTTCAAAACGAAAAATTATTTTAAGCGGTTAAATTGATAGACATAAAAAATTTTCTGGTTTTTAGTAATAGTTGGATTTGTTAGTGGCGAGTTGTGGGCTTCCGATTTAAAGGGTCCTGGCTACCTGCTGCATCTATTGGCTATTCGAAACGTGGGCAAAATCAGAAAATTCTATTAATTTAATAACTTATATAATTTTTATATTTATAACTAATAGGATATTCAGTGAATGCACCGAGCAAAATGTTCACCACCTTTCATACGTTCACCACCTGTAACTCGATCAAGACATCTAGCCAATATTGTCGCCGTTGATTTTTCTTTAGAATCGTCATCTAGTCGACCAAGTACTCCAACTCAAATTTCCGATAATCCAATTTTTGAACCAAATCTCACAATTGAGAATCCGGAGGGACAATTCATAGATCCTGATCCACTAATCATTCCTCCTGAACCACAAATCATACAATCTGAGATTGTCGAGGAAGAAACCATTAAATCAGAATCCTCTAGTGATTCGTATTCAACAAATTCAAAAATGGAAATAACGGAACCTCAAAGTATGGAAGACCGAATGAGAGCCATACGCACGGGCCAAGGTCAAGCCATTATTCAGCCAGATGTTAGAGCATCAGATTTTGAAATCAAAGGACAAATCCTACACATGATCACCAATCAGTGCCAATTTGGTGGTACAACAAAAGAAGATCCAAACGAATATCTTTGAACTTTTAATAGGATTTGTAATCTATTTAAAATTCGAGAAGTTGAGGATGAAACTATTTATCTTATGTTGTTCCCGTTGACTTTAAAAGGAGAAGCCAAAGATTGGTTAGAATCATTACCTGAAGGAGCGATTGATACATGAGATGTTTTAGTTGAGAAATTTCTTCAAAGATTCTTTCCGGCATCTAAAGCCGTGACACTTCAAGGAGAAATTGCCACGTTCGTGCAAAAGCCAAATGAAACGTTATATGAGGCATGGACAAGATTCGGAAGGATGTTGAGAGGATGTCCTCAACATGGTTTAGATACTTTTCAAATAGTGCAAATCTTCTATAAAGGCGTCTACATCGCCACACGAAAAGACATCGACACAGCAGCTGGTGGTTCCATTATGAAGAAAACCGCAACCGAAGCTCACAAGATTATTGATAACACAGCATCCCACTCTCATGAGTGGCATCAGGAAAAAGATATTTTTCATTCATCTAAAGCGGCTAGAGCCGATTCTAGCCATAACTTTGATTCTGTTTCCGCAAAAATAGATGCTTTCGAAAGACTAATGGAAAAGATGACTAAAGATATTCACGCAATACGAATCAGTTGTGAGCAATGCGGTGGACAACACTTAATGAAAGATTGTAATATTGAGCAAATGATGGAACAATGTGAGAATGTTTCCTACATGAACCAAAGGCCGGGAAATAATTATCAGAATAATTATCAACCGCCAAGGCTAAACTTCAATCGAAATCAAAACATTCTTTACAATCCAAAAGGACCCGATAATAACTCGTATAACCAACAAGGTCCGAATAACCAACCAACTCAAAATAACACTTTCAATCAACAAAGACATGGCTTGTATAAACCACCACAACAAACCGAAGAGAAAAAGTCAAATCTGGAAGAAGTGGTATTTAAGCTAGTTGAATCTCAAACACAATTTACTGAAACTCAAACCCAAACGAATGAGAGGTTTGACCAGTCATTTAGAACTCAACAAGCTTCCATTTTAAATCTTGAAAAACAAGTAGGTACTCTTGTTAGATTGATGAGTGAAAGGGAACAAGAAAAGCTACCGAGTAATACTGAAGAAAATTCGCGGAATGAAAATGTTAACATGGTTTCAACTAATTCTGAAAAACCAGCACCAGAAGATGGGAAGATTTTAGATGTAAGTAACAATGAAGAAGTTACACCACCACCACCACCCGAGTATGTAAAGCCAGTGGTGGCACCATACAAACCACCCATCCCGTTTTCAAGAAAAGGAGTTGAGTATGAGCAAGTAATAGGTAATAAAGTTGGTGATACCTTTGGGAAGAAGAAGAAGAAGAAGGCGCAAGAAACAAAAACAGTAGAAGTAAACCCGGTGAAGACAGTTCAACCAAAACGTCCACCCAGGATAGGTGATCCGGGTGAATTTATTGTTCCTTGTCTACTTAGTGAATGTGTCATGTATGATGCACTAGCAGATTTAGGTGCGAGTGTAAGTGTTATGCCTCTTTCATTATATAAGAGATTAGGAGTAGGTGAGTTAAGTCCAACGGATATGAGTGTTCGACTCCTTGATCAAACCATTAAACACCCAGTTGGAATTGCTGACAACATACCCGTTCAAGTAGGTAATTTAACCTTTCTAGTCGAATTTATTGTCATTGACATAGAAGATGACTCAAACATTCCTCTAATTTTAGGTCGACCATTATTAGCGTCCACCAGGGCGTTATTTGATGTAAGAAAGGGTAGAATGACACTTAGTAATGATGAGAAATCAATCACCTTTATGATTCAAAAGTCTAAATCTCCACCAACTAAAACCGTTGAACCAGCAAAAACGATTGGTAAGAACCATGTTGTTTTACCAACTCCAACGGTAGTGCTTAATAATAATAAAATGCCTAAGTGTGGGGAAAATGAAGTAACACCTAATGATGACCTGATAACAAAGAACCCCGTTGTTGATACGAAATTAAACGATCCCGTTATTAATAGTTCAATGAAGAAACTTATTAAATGGGTTTACGATGCTAGAATTAAGGGGAACTTTAAGTTATGTAACCGGTTAATATCCAATCTATCGCCTAAATAAAAGGCGAAACTAGTTGAATTTGTGGATATTACGGAAGAAGCTGGTCACTGGCTTAAAGCTAAAGTCACAGATATGCAAGTTGATTATGGTCCAAGAGAAATTGACGATGAAGTTAATCACAATTTTGACACCACAGCTACGTAAGTGTGGGGAGATTCAAATGTTCTAAAAAGAAAATGTTGTCTAGAGTTAGTTGTTCTGTTCTCGTGTAGTTCCGAGAATGGAATTCGATTGGTCTTTTCCACTAGCAGACACTAAAGAACTAGTTTTCTCCCCCATTCTGAATTTTTTTTTGTTTTATAGGTTTTGTATGAAATTAATATGTTTTTTTTAAGTTTTGTGTGAATTTTTAAAAAATAAAATTTACTTTATTTCATCAAGTTTAAAAAATGATTTCTAAAATTCGTCGTGAGTTGAAGATTAGGTCGTTGAACCGAAATTGCTTTACCCAAGGATGGGGCGACAAATTTTATTATCATTATTTTTAATGTTATTGATTTAAAGTATGCAAAAAAATATTAGATTTTATAAATTTTTGAAAGTGAGGATATATACCAAACTTCAAAAATATGTATATATATGTTTGTATTTTATGTTATGTACAAAACAGGGTAAAACAACGCACTTTCAAAGACTGTCATTAAGTTCAGCAAAAGCTACTAATTTTGACGACAAGACGCAAAATATCAAATGTGAAATAACAACAATATGCTTGCAAACTCGGTAATTTTAATCATTTTTCTACACTAATCACCCTCATGAATTTAAATTTTTACTGATTTCTTGCAAATGAGGGCATTTCAAGATCTCAAGTGTGGGGAAGGGTTATAAATTCTCTCGGGTTTACACTTGGTTTAATTGCCAAATTTTGTGAAAATTTGAAAAATTTTCAACTAAATGAATTCAAAATCATGTTTATACATATTTATGAACGATAAAACTAGGTGTTAATACCAAAATTATTGTTACCTTGGAAAGGACATAAATTGAGAAACAACCTAAAACGCTAGAATTCATTTAAAATGGAATAAAGGAGAATAAAAAGGCAAATAAAAGAATAAATAAAAGCTAAGTGTGGGAAGAATTCACCAAGTTCTTTAAAACATATATCACATATTTTTGTACAAGATTATTGCAGGTGCTTTTGTTTTGAACTAAATTAACTGTTTTACCCGATTTATTGTAATAATTTTTAAAGAATACATGGATCTACACGATGAATCAATTCCATCATTAAAAGGAAGTAAAGTCTTCCGGAAAAGACACGCGCTTCTTGATTTAGGTCAAGAAGTTGTCGTCCAGACCAGCTGTAGGTTGACGAAAAATCTAGAAAAGTCATCTCTAAAATCAGCAGGAAATCCACGGACCTCAGCATCAAACAGGGTCGCCATGTGGTCAGACTTATCCTAACCATGAGAGGATCTGTCTTGTAAAATGGGGAGGGCGCCGTGCAAATTAGCTTGATAAGACTAATGAATCAGACCCCCAGAAAGGATATTCTCCTAAAAGATTAAAAATCAGCTTTTAAGCCTGATATTACTCAATCCTTGAGATTGACCTTAAAGATTGAGAAATTCAAACTCATGGAATTCAATGATATCTAAACTCGAGCTTGAACGAGAAAATATTTTGATCAAATTACAAACCGATTTGTTTTCTAAAAACCCATTTTCAATGCGTTCATTACCATTGAACGTAAAATCCTAGGAATTCACCTGGAATTCATTAGGTCACCTGAACCAAATCGGGTGTCAACCGTAAGAATGGTGGTTGCATAGCATGGTCGAAGACAGGACCTTGTGCCAGACTGAAAAATTATAGGATGATCTTTACTATTGCTCCTACAAAGGATAGTACTAGCATCCGACACGATATAGACCATAAGCAAAAGCATGTCACGGGACATTGCCTTAACAGTTGCTTGTTCAACGCTTTCCTTTACAACCGGACGGTAGTTTGCCGAAAGATAATATACGGGACAAGTAAACTGGACGTGTTGCTTTCCTAATACAAGGTTAGCAAGTGGGTAACACAAAACCGCAAGTGTTGAGCTAAAATTTTCAAATCTGAAACCCACAAAAACAATTTGCAAACGCCGGTGAAGGGTTATTCCGGAAAACTTGTCTAGGGTAAAATCTAGCTTGAATTTTCAAAAGATCAAATGTTTTCATAAAGATCCAATTTCCTTAAAGGATCTAAATTTTCATAGTCACGTGGGACTGTAAACCACAATGTTACTATCATTGTCTATACCGCCGTATCAAAATCACTGATGTATAAAGTGTGAAGAATAAAGAAGTGATTTGTGTGATTTAATTTCAAGTTATGTATTGCTTGAGGACAAGCAACGTTCAAGTGTTAGGATATTTGATAGTGCTCCAAATGAACATATATTTCATAGCAATATCCCTCCTAAATAATAGGTTTTCATATGTAATTGTATTATATTTTCATTGTAATTGTTTAAATAAATAAATGTGAAGACGAAGCACGAAGATTAAATAATTGAAGAAAAAGTGCCACTAAAGCCTGAAAATTGCCACTAAATCCATAGTACACTTAAAAGTGGCACTAAAAAGTGAGTAAAAGACTCGCACGGATTTTGGAAGTTAAGGAGAACAATTTTTGTGCAAATTACAAATCACAAAACGAAAAGTACAAGATATTAAATTATACGAAAAGGCGTTCGAAAATCCGGAACCAAGACATGAAACGACTCTCAACGCGCAACGCAACGGAGTGAAAATTACAAATCAACTATACACATAAATATAATATAATATATAAATAATTATATAAATTATTTATATTATACTATATATATAAATGTCGACAAGCAAGGTTCCAAAAATGGATGAGCTGGATACACGAACTCCGCAAGTGTGGAGCTCCTCAGGCATAAAATGCCGCGATCGCGGAGCACACCAAATTCAGAATTCGCCTATAAAAGGCACGAGCTTCTGCCGAGTTTTTGTACCATTTTTCAATCTATCTCTCAATTTATGTAATATATTTATATTATAATTTTAATTTTAATTTTAGATTTAATAATAATAATGGTTTAGTTGGGTTATTGTAAGAAATGTTTTACAGGTTTTAAGTCGGAACTCTGTCCGTGTAACGCTACGCGATATATAATCACTATAAGCTATGTTTAAATTATTTAAATTAATGTCTCGTAACTAAGTTATTATTATGCTTATTTGAGCCGAAGTAATCGTGATGTTAGACTAAAAATTAAGATTGTGTTATTAAATTTTGTACCATAATTAGGGTATGGACAAAAGACCGACACTTGTCGACATTGGACCATGGACCATTAATAGATGGGGGGTATTGTCTAATCGAATGACAATTCTTTGGAGCCTGTCGAACCTATCTTCAAATTAATTAATCTAATAATTATTAAATGATTATGCATGTCCTATTTAGTGACGTTTATACGACATCTTTAACAATCATTTAATTAATCAATTGGGTTGGGTAATTGATTATTCATTCTGATCAAGTGGGTAAATTAATAATCATGGACTAATTAAAACAAGGGTGGATTACATACAAGGGTAATTGGTGTAATTGTTAACAAAGTATTAAGACCTTGGATTACACACAGTCGATAACCTGGTGAATTATTAAACAAAGTATTAAGACCTTGTTATAGTTCGAATCCCTAATTAGTTGGAATATTTGACTTCGGAAATAAGGTTAATTTGACGATCATTTTATAATTATGACCGATGGACTATTGTGGACAAAAACCAGATAGGTATCAAATAAATCCAGGACAAAGGACAATTAACCCAAGATAATTAATTAAAATCAAAACGCCAAACATCATGATTACAGAAGTTTAAATAAGCATAATTGTTTTATTTTATTTTTCATCGTACTTTTATTTACTCGCAATTTTATTTATTGTCATTTAAATATTGTAATTTATTTTATGCACTTTAATTATTGTCATTTATCTTTACGCTTAAAATATAAAATCGACAAACCAGTCAATAAACGGTAAACCCCCTTTTATATTATATATATATATATATATATATATATATATATATATATATATATATATATATATATATATATATATATATATATATATATATATATATAATATTTTGTACAAATATAATTGTTTAAAAATATAGTGTTAAACTTTACCAGCTCCCTGTGGAACGAACCGGACTTACTAAAAACTATACTACTCTACGATTAGGTACACTGCCTATAGTGTTGTAGCAAGGTTTAGGTATATCCATTTTGTAAATAAATAATTAAAACTTGTGTAATATTTTGTCGTATTTCGTATTTAAATTAATACTATTTCATATACACCTCGCATAATATCAAATATATTTAATTATTTCAGTCAATATGGTATAAAATTCGATCATTAACTATTAAATAAAAATTACATCAACTGTCCCTCCCAATTCTGGGTAAAATATAAAAAGTGTTAAAACTTAACAAATAGTTCCTAAATACATTTTTAATAAGCCTAAAATTTATAGAACTCATTTTCGTAACACCGTTTATTTTAAAATTACATAAGTTTGAACTTAACTTGCTTAATATCAATCAAAACATCAAACGAGTATTACAATCATTTAATATTTATTTTTAATATACTTTATTTATATATAGAGATATATTTTAAATAATAATAATTATTATTATAATATCCTATTTTTATTTTATTAATTTTTAATAACAACAACATATAATACTTCAAATTATATTTTGAACTATTATTTATATATACATACACACATATCTATTTACAATTAATTGTTCGTGAATCGTCAAGAGCAGTCGAAGGTCAATTGAATATATGAACATCGTTCCAAAATTTTTGAGACCCAACATTACAGACTTTGCTTATCGTGTCGGAAACATATAATGATTAAGTTTAAATTTGATAAGAAATTTTCGGGTCATCACAAATAATAATGAAAATCATTATTTATATCACATGTTCAAATTTTATAACCATAAGTTTAATTAAAAGTTCGCCGGGTCATAACTTGAACCTCGGGTGTCGGTTTTCGATGAATTTTATATATATCCTCGTCTAATCAACTAGCCCGACACATTAGTGAACTTAAACCCTAAGGTCAGTTCATAAGACTTGACCTACAGCCATGAATAAAATATTTTCATTAATCCGATTAAAAACTTGTTTTAGCCATTCCGGGTGATCCGTGGCTCGGATTTTGATAACTCGAACATGAATGTTCATCCAATAATCAATTCTAACCTAATGGTACACCTTAGAGACTCCAAAGATGGTCACCAAGTCGGACCCCAATGGATTAAATCGTTTTTACAATTTAATTTAAAACCCTAAATCGGGCATAACTTTTGATCCGAAACTCGAAATAACATGAATCCAAAGCCTAAAATTATTGTCTTGATAAGAGGAACTCATCTAATCACTTTATTTAATCAAAAAAAATCTATTAAGTGTACTAATTTTATCAAAAAGTCCGCTGTGCAAAATTAATCAAACCGAAATCATACATAAACGAGTATTTCTACGCATCAAATCATCAATACAACAATACACAAGTACTATACAATCATAATATGATTAAAAACAGTAAAAATAATTAAAAATGAAAAAGCTAGGGTTAGGGTTTATACCCTAATCAAGAAATAAAAGATATGATCGCGTAGAGAACGATGCGGTGAATCCGATTACACTAAAAGCCCTTTGAGATGAGTAACAATTTGACGAAGATGATGATGATTTGTGTGGTGTAGGTGATGGATCAAAAAAAAAAAAGAGAAGGAGAGAAAAGTTTGCTAGGTTTAGAAATAATAAGGAAATGAAATAGATTTTGAGATTAAAATGGAACTAGTCACAAAAATTGCAAAAACATCCCTCCCCCTTGACATTTTTGGCCGAAAATGGTAGGGTGGGCCCCACTTGTGGGCTATCTTGAAGAATAGACTAAAAACTTTTAGCCCAAACGCCCGAACGAAGCCCGAAACGCGAAAACACCGTTACGCGATAAAATATTTGGAAGAAATATGCACGCTCGAAAAATAAAATATATAAATACTATATATCTTCATATGATATAAAAATATCATAATTAAAATAATTTGGATTCAAAAATCCCAAAAGTCCAACCGTTGATTTGAAAACCGAAATGATTCACCGGATTGAAAACCACGACACGTAGAAACGTACAACTTTAAATACGAATACAAATATTCATATAAAACATAATAAATAATATATTATTACTAAAATAATGCACGAATAACAAATAACAAACGTTAAATAACAAACGGTAAAAGATAACGGAAAAAGTAGGGTCATGATAGGAACCCACCGAGCCGGCATGGTAGGGTTTGTGTGAGGTCGAACGTGGTAGCATGGTTAGGTCATTATATTACTGATTATTCAGTATGGTATAGAAGGATGCATGTGGTGAGTCTGGACGGTTATGCAGTGGATTCAGGAAAGCGGACTATAAGTAGACTGTAGCCTGATCAGCTAAGTCTTGTGCTCGTACAAGACACCGATCCTCATATTGTCAGTTGTAGTTGTATGCTAGTTCATGACGTTGGCATATTGGTGACCCTTGCATGTTCAGTTGCTTATGCTTGGTCTGTTAGGTAGTATCTATTCACTTAACAGTTGTGCTAATTCCCCCACATTTCCACCCCTTGCAGGTTTAGGTAGTGCTGTTTAGAAGGGTGCTACAGACGGGTTGAAGATATGTTTGACTATAAGCTGAACTCTGATGTTGTCTCTTTTGTACTGTTTTATGTAACACCGTCATTTTGGAATATTGTAATTAATGATAATTAAGTTGATTTCTTAACTATGATTTGTAAATGTTAATCAGGGTTATTTTAGTGATTTCAAGTACTTCCGTTGTGATAAAAAAAATCAGGGTGTTACAAATTGGTATCAGAGCGTGGTTTAGCAGCAAGTATGTGCGCGTACTTGTTCCTAAACCCTGAGTCAAGTCAAACATGTCCATGGGGTGGGGCTAAGTGAATGTATGATGTTGTGCATGTTAGTGTTTAGTAAACTAAAAGTTCTCCACTAAGCTTTTGTGTGAGTGTTTTGTAGCACAGATGGCAGATAACAGAGATGCGAACGCTACGAACCTGATCCACCCCGGAACGTTCAGTGCTCCAGATGTGGAGGATGAGGCTGAGGTTTACGAGGATGAATATGTGCATGAACTCGAAAGTAAACTTAAAGAAGCTCAGGACAAGGTTGCTGAGCTTGAATTAGCTAGACAGTCGTACACCGCTGGTTTTTGCCACTGCACAGTCGCACACCATACCACAAATACACCAAAACCAGTACCAATACCCATTACAGCACCAATTCCCTCAGCATGTCATGCCACCACAGATTCACTACCAGTATTAAAATCTAATGATGATGAATCAAGTGCAGCCACCCATATATCACCAATCATTACCACAATAGAAATTCCAACAATAGTACTAGCCACTAAAAAGATGCACCTTTAATCAATTCAAAGATTGTGGACCGTCTCCGTTCTAGTGAAGTTCAGACCCAGCTGTGACTCTCAATTAGTTATGGGAGGTTGAAAAGGCATTTGAGGCCTGTCAGTGTGAACCAAAACTGAAGGTGACTTATTCCAGTAGGTTGTTGAAAGACAGGTCTATGGTGTGATGGGATTCGGTAATAGCAAGTATTCCTCCAAAACAAGTTCGAATGATCACTTGGGAGCAGTCTTACGTTAAGGTGTGTGAGCAGTACTGCAATGTGTTTGACATGAACAGAATTAAGATGAAGTTCCTAGAAATGTGGATGACGCCACAGATGTCAATTGATGAAGTGATTGATGAAAGGACCCATTCATATACATTATAAATGATTCTTAATAGTTGATTACATCGCGAGGTATTTGACCTCTATATGATACATTTTTCAGACATTGCATTCGTTTTTAAAAGATAAACTCTCTTTACATCGAAAATTAACAGGCATGCATACCATTTCATAATGTCCAACTATAAATGACCTAATCTGTCATTTACTTAATAATAATCTCTACTGAACTCAACGAATTGAATGCAACGTCTTTTGAAATATGCCATGAATGACTCCAAGTAATATCTTTAAAATGAACAAATGCACAGTGGAAGATTTCTTTCATACCTGAGAATAAACATGCTTTAAAGTGTTAACCAAAAGGTTGGTGAGTTCATTAGTTTATCATAATCATTCATTTTCATCATTTTAATAGACCACAAGATTTTCATTTTTCATTTCTCATAAATATACGTCCCATGCATAGAGACAAAAATAATCATTCATATGGTGAACACCTGGTAACCGACATTAACAAGATGCATATAAGAATATCCCCTATCATTCCGGGAAATCCTTCGGACATGATAAAAACAACATCGAAGTACTAAAGCATCCGGTACTTTGGATGGGGTTCGTTAGGCCCAATAGATCTATCTTTAGGATTCGCGTCAATTAGTAGACTGGTTTACTAATTCTTAGGTTACCAAGTAAAAGGGGCATATTCGGCTTCGATCATTCAATCATATAATGTAGTTTCGATTACTTGTGTGTATTTCGTAAAACATTTATAAAAGCAGCGCATGTATTCTCAGTCCCAAAAATATATATTGCAAAAGCATTTAAAAAGGGAGCAAATGAAACTCACCATACTGTATTTTGTAGTAAAAATACATATTACAAAACTGAACAATGCAGGGTTGACCTCGAATTCACGAACCTATATTAATTGCATTTCTATTAAAACATATAATAGAAGTATCAAAATTTCATTTAATAATATATATTATTTATTTATATTTTATAGTTTTATAAGATTTATACTAGCTTTCATCTAAAAACATATGATTGATGTTATATCTTAAATTATATGTTTTATGTATTTATCTGGTATATGTATTTAAAGTGATTAATATAGTTATATTAATATCTATATATATTTAGGATTATATATATAAAAAAAATCTAATATGTTGTATGTAAGTTTTTATATAAGTAATGTTAACATGGTTTATATATAGTTACATGGAATATTAATATATCTGTAGTATATGTATTAAGTATGTTTTATGTACAAAAATATTTATTTGTTTAAAAATAATAGTTTTGATATTAATAATTTACTAATAATAATAATAATAATAATAACGAAAAATGAAGCTACCTTCTAGGGAAATCGGCTCAAAAAAATAAATTGCCCCATCAGGGACTCGAACCCTTGACCTCTCGAATACCCGTCACTTCCCTAAACCATTCGGCCAAGGTCGATTTTCTGATTTAATTTACACTCAAAACATATTTAATCTTCTTCTATCTGTTCTTCTAACTCCTTCTTCCTCCTCAATCAAACAGGGATCGAATCCAGTAATCTAACCCAACTAAAAATGGATTTTCTAATAAATTTTAATATTTAAAACCTATACAGAACTATCATAGAATTTTTATATTAATTAAAACAGAAGTAAAATAAAATTTAAAATCTCACTGATGAACACGTTGCAACCCAAATTCACTTTCAAAAAATTAAGCGGTTTTAGACCACGATTACCAAATGAAAATGATTGCAAATCGATCCTAAAAACTTTCTGGACCCTTAATTTATACTGAAACACTCAACTGAAATCGAATTATACGATGAACAACCAAGTTTGACTTTTTAGAAACAACCTTTGACTCCAAAATTATAAAAGGAATTGAAAACCAAGATTTTGCAGAAAGATTATATAAAGAATTCCTAACACAATGGCATTAATACATTTTGCAAAATCATTTAAAATCGAATTTTTGTGAAAAAGTGATAAGAACAGGGTACGGTCTGCTACCCTTATTTAGTTCTTATTTAAATTTCGAATTTAGGGTAATGTATAATAGTAATTGGTGATAAGTTGAGTGATTCTCGTAATAACACTGAGAAATCGTTGGTTTTTATAACTCAATTGTGTCGACAATAATTATTCTTCAAGGACAGATTTATTAAAAAAAATTGAGAAGCAGATGGGTACGTTCAACAGATTTTGTCTGTAACTGTGTTAAGAGATCGACATCTAACCAATTTCAGATAGGAACAAAGATATTAAAGCTCAATCACAGTGTTGAAGTGTATAACATATTTGTTCTCTTTATTTTTATTTATAGAATATATAATTTATAAATATATTAGTATTAATAATAATTACATTAATAGTAATAATAATAATAAATAATAATGATAAATAAATAATATTACTGATTTCTTAATAAATAAAACTGTATATAATAGCATATACATATATCTCTATATATTTATCACAATATATGTACATTTCTTTATATATTTATTTTTGTAGATTATATCTAATATTATTAATAAATATAACTATAGTACAAATGATCTTAATATTATACATAATAATAATAATAATAATAATAATAATAATAATAATAATAATAATAATACAATTTATAATAACATGATTGGAATAATAATTTTTTTTCTAATGATAATGATAGTAATTACCATAATTGTATATCAGTAATATTGTTAGTAACAATAATACTAATTAGATTAATAACGATAATATTAATATATATATATATATATATATATATATATATATATATATATATATATATATATATATATATATATATATATATATATTATTCATACCAAATTTCATATATATATATCTTATATTGGAAATAATAATATTAATGATACAAATATTAATATTAATATTATTAGTAATAACGAAAGTAACACTAGAAATATTAATATGACAATCATATTTTTAATGTGTAATTATATTTAACATATTAATAATATATATTATAATTGTACCACATATATCATATGTGGAATATTATCTATTCATTTTTAATACATTATATGATATGTGTTTGTATATTAAATATAATTGTCTTATATATATATATATATATATATATATATATATATATATATATATATATATATATATATATATACTTGATATGTTATATTCTAAAAAAATATATTTTGACATATAATATCTATATATATTCCAATATACCTGTTATAATAATTATTATAGAATCATTTGTATTTATACATAGATTTATTTTAGTAACAACTTATTTTGTATAATATTTTACATATTTAATATTTTTAATGAATTAATAACATTTTATAATTTCCAATACTTATTTTTATAATTATATATATATATATATATATATATATATATATATATATATATATATATATATATATATATATATATATATATATATATATATATATATATATATATATATATATATATATATATATATATATATATTGTAAGACCCAAATATTTATTGTACATAATGTATTTATGGTGTACGATGTGTGTATGAAGTTTACGTGTTGCTTGCTCGGACGCCGAAGGAAACTGGACGTTGTCTGAAGTGACAAAGTGTGTACGTATCCTTTCAACCCCAAATAAAGTTTGTGTTGATGTTCCAAAGCATTACCATTGGAAAGGAAATCTTATCACGTTTCCAACGATATTTGATTCATCGAAAACGGAGCTACGGTCAAAAAGTTATGGCCAAAACAAGAAACTGAAAACTGACCTGAAGGTTGGAGCGGCGCTCCACCTTTCGGAGCGGCGCACCGAACCCGTCTGATGCAATTTTCAGCCTTTTTAAAAGGTCTAAATGAAGGGTACTTTGGTCTTTTCACTTGGGGTCGGTTTGGGGTCATCAAAACTGATCCTTTGATCAGTTTGGATCACATTTTCAGTCATCAAACACTCCCAACCTTATCTAGTGAGAGAGTAAGAGTTTTAGAGAGAGAGAGAGGTGGATTTAGAGAAGAAGGAGGCGGATTCTCATCAAAGCTCGAGTTCTAAAGTTGTTCCTCTCGTTCTTGGCTACGCGGTGATAGTATTGGTAAGCTCAAACTCCGAATTTCATCTATTTGATTTGATATTCAAGTTAGGGTTTGAGTTAGTTTGATGAAAAACCCTTTTAGATGATGAAATGGGTTTAGTGATGCTAGTAATTGGGTTTATTGTTAATTGTTGGTGGATTTTGGGTTGGTGAACTAATTGGCCATGTTTAGGACTTGAAATTGAGTTTAATCACTTAAGTTAGTGATTATGGAAGTATTAAAACCCATTTAAGGTTATTTGGTTGACTAATTGTGACTTTGGGTCAAATTAGGGTTTGGTGGTGATTATGACCCATTTGGCGATTTAATGAGGTTTATAAACTTAAAATGGATTAAGTTGAAGTATTAAACCGAGTTAAATGTGTTTTGGTGTTAAAACTTGTAAATGGTGAGATTTTGACCTTATGGGTCAAAATTAGGGTTTAAGTGTCAAAATGGGTATGACACGTGTTTAACACTTGAGTTCGGGTTTAATTGGCGTATTAGGACCATTCTCACTTGTGTTAGTGATTATTGGTTAGTTTTGGGCACGGTCTGTGCTTGGAAGTGCATTTGGGTCAAAATTGCACTAAGTGACGAATTGGATTGATTTGTAAATCCACTCTAAGTGTATTGTTGTAATTGTGATAATGGAATAGGTACTTTCCATTGGCAAGTTGCGGATTACTTGGAAGCATTCTTCAAGACTTCAAGGTGAGTGATAATATCCTATGTGCATATGTATGTGTAGGATGGGTGCGGGTCGGGTGAAGTGATTCTCGGCTATAGAGCTCACTTCACATATAGATGGATTTGATGGACTTTTGTATGAGTCCAATTGGCACGGTTGTGCGTTTTGGTTAACCATCTTTGGCGAAGTACGCGTTCGCGTGTACATTATCACACGTGGTTGTGATGTGGTTGATATAACCCCAATGGCGAAGGGTATAATATTGAGAAGTGAATCGCATGTGTATTCGGATTCACGATGACGCGTGTGGTTTCGGTCATCTTATTGTATTGTGGAAATGAATCTCGTGTAGTTCGGATTCATGGTGACTCGTGTAGTTCGGTCATCTTATTGAGGTAGTAATCTCGTGTGGTTTCGGATTACTAAGGCTCGTGTAGTTCGGCCAACCTCGATGTTGTGAAGATAGTAATCTCGTGTGGTTTCGGATTACTAAGGCTCGTGTAGTTCGGCCAATCTTCATTGTGGTATTTGGTTCTCGGTATTGGGTTAAGGTGTTAACCTTGTTCGTTTATATTGTTATATATTAATGTATTGTTGTGTTGTAGCTAACCCTCCGGGTGTAGCTATTTGGCGTTGTTCACATCGTCGTTGGTGAACTTATATTGTTGTTGTATCTTTAGCTCGTTGCTTAGAGATCGTACGGTATGCTTAGTGTAGTGCCTTATATGGATGCCTCGGTATGCGGTATTTGTTATTTTGTGGCGTGTCCATTTTATACATATATATGTATGTAGTATATTATCATTCACTAAGTATTAGCTTACCCTCTCATTGTTGACTCTTTTTATAGATTGCATGCAGATGGTGGCTCGGGTAAGCGCGAGGATTAGAGGACTTGCATAGTTTGCGTAGAAGGCTTGCTTTTTGGATTTATTAGGATTGGGTAGCGTATCCCCAATCGCCATGCTCGGCTTTGTTTTGTATTAAAAGTCTTATGGTCGAAAATTGTATTTTGATACTTAAAGGGTAATTTGGGTCGATGTGGGCCCCGCTTCGTAAGCATAATTTTATTAATAGAACGTGCTAGTTTTTATATATAGAACATGGGGTTAAAAGCGTTACGCCTAAATATGTCGGGAACTAGTCAAACATTTTCACGTTTAAAGACTTTCCGGACAGACAGGTTTGGCGCGCCGCGCCAGGTGGCAGTTCAGCAATTTTTTTTTTTGTTGTTGTAATTTTACACGGTTTAATCGCGGGTTGGTTTGGGTTGTTACAAGTGGTATCAGAGCATGGTCTAAGGGATTTAGGTGACTTGAGATAGGTGCCTAGACTTAGACTTGTGTGTGCTTAAATTGTTGCGGGACTTGTAGGATTACGGGTCGGAATGGGTTTGGTTAGTGCCTTGGCTATAGGTTGACTAACGTTTATATTAGTAATGCGGATATTATTAATATGTTGTTGTGTTGTGATAATAATTCTCGCGTGTGTTTGTACCGCGTAGAATTTTGGTTGTGTTTGTGTATATCATCGAGCGAGACGGTCGTTGTACTAACGAGTCGATGCGGCATGTGTGCGTAATAAGAACTTGCAAACCTTATTACGGGTGCAAATCGTGTCTAACAAGTGATGTACGATGAGTGTTTAGCAAGATGGGATTGTGTCATGCGTACGGTTTTACACGTTCGTGGACTAATCGTTTTGCATTCTTTAGAATGACGGCGCGAAACGAGACCGAGGCGAATGACGTGGAGTTTAACGCTAGGGTTGCGGCCGCCGTTGCGGAGCAAATGGGTGCGTTAGAAGAAAGAATGGAAAGGAGGTATTCCGAACTTCAAAGTAGTAGTGAAATGGAGCGTTATCTTAAGAGCTTCATGAGGACTAAACCCCCAATGTATGACAGAAAGCCGGATCCTTTGGTAAGCACAACTTGGATTTCGGACGTCGAAGGGTGTTTCCGTACTATTGATTGCCCTCCCGAGAGAAAGACGAGACTCGCTACGAGTTTGTTGCGGGGTAGGGTAAAGGATTGGTTGGATGGTAAGATTGATCTTGTCGGTGGCGAGACGTTTATGGCTTTATCGTGGGACGACTTTAAGGAGGAATTCTTCGAGGAGTTCCGGACTTCGGCCGATTTGTGGGAATTGCGTAATGAGTTGCGAAATTTGCGACAAGGGTCTATGGATTTGAGTACTCTCAAGACGACCTTTATGGCAAAGGCTCGTTTTTGTCCGGAGTATTTGGGGAATGATCGTTTGTTGATGGGAGATTTCTATCGGACCTTGAATGATGACTTGAAAAGTAAAATTAGCCGGGGTCAAGCGAAATCGTTTTCGGAATTATTCGACTTGGCTAGAGGTTTCGAGTCGTATTCACGATCGAAAAAGGGTGAACCTTCAAGTGAGCGAAGGGTCGTTTCTTATGGTGCTCCGAGTAAGAGGGCTAAGGGTCCGAGTGTGAGCACGGGTGGTACGCGAATGGGTATGTCGGATTCTAGTGCGGCTAGATGTTACAATTGTGGCGTGAGGGGTCACAAGTCTTGGGAATGTTCGGTACCAAAGGGTGATGGTATGGTGTGCTTCAATTGCCAAAAAGAAGGACATCGTAAGTCGGAATGTCCCAAGTTAGCGGGGACGGGTGCGGCCAGGAGACGTTAAGGTACGTTTAATTTTGATAAATATGTCTTTTGATTATTTATTAAATGCCGTTTGAGTTTGAGTTGCGTGCCTTTGTTGTGCATGTTATGCTATGGGTGACGTTCCTAATGGAAGTACCCTATGTTGATGTTTGATTGACGGGCGAAGGGCGTAAGACTTGGTGCAACCAAGCATTCCTTAGTATTTGGGAAACGTTTCTACCAAGCCACGGAAATGGTTTTGGTGTTTGGTTGTTAAGCGCGTGTTCGCTTTTATGTTGAAGTGACGAATCATGAGGTTCGTCGGTTGGTTGGAACCCTTGAGATCGAGTGTTTTAAATCTCGATGTGTGTTGGTAATGGAGTCTTTATGACGCGACATTAGGTGCCTCTTTTATACCTACTAGCGTAGAGTTCGACTCCGATTGTGTTGCGGTACACTTTTCGTACAAAGTGTTTAAGGGTTGGTTAAAATCCTTCGTGTGCTCAAGGTTGGAGCAAGATGTGGTAATGGGTCGTGTGAGCCCAATTGTTGGTAAAGTCTACCTGTGGTAGCATTGTGCGGTTGTACGAGTTATGGATATGGAACGTGGTTCTAAGTGGGGGAGTTACACTCCCGCACGAGGAAGTTTTAGTGTGAGATTTCGGATGATGCTATTGGTAGATCCGAAAAATGTTGTCGAGACCTGGTTGGGTCGATTTGTGGTAGAGTACAATTTCGGATAAATTGTACTTATGGTTTGGATTTGAATCATCACCGAGGTGGTAACGTGGTAAATCTCGTTGAGAGATAATGGACGTGTTTGGCGAGCAAGGTGAAATCCTCCGGTTAAGGGAGGTGTGTGTCGGGTTCTCTTGTGGAGAATTATTGTTTGGTACCTATGTTTGGTATAGGTGGTTCTTGCTCGATTATGGTATGGTTGTTTGATGAAGCATGATCTTTAGGGTCCGCTGACTTCATCATGGGAATACGTGATTGGTGGAGCATGACTTTCGGGGTCCGCTGACTTCATCATGAGCGTGGTGTTATATCGGTGAAGCATGATCTTCGGGTCCGCTGACTTCATCCGGTGTTGAGATTGGTGGAGTATGACCTTCGGGGTCTGCTGACTTCATCAAGGGAGTAGTGTTATGTCGGTATGGTGTAACACTATCGGGAAATGCGAGTACCGGTGGGAAATGTGAGTACCATTCCTATGTTGAGATTGTGAATCGCGTGTGGTTTTGGATTCACGATGACGCGTGTGGTTTCGGTCATCTTAACTAAATGAATCTCGTGAAGTTCGGATTCATGGTGACTCGTGTAGTTCGGTCATCTTATTGAGGTAGTAATCTCGTGTGGTTTCAGATTACTAAGGCTCGTGGAGTTCGGCCAACCTCGATGTTGTGGAAGTGAATCTCGTGTAGTTCGGATTCACAAATGACTCGTGTGGTTTCGGTCATTATATTGAGGAGTGAGTCTCGTGTAGTTCGGATTCACAAATGACTCGTGTAGTTCGGTCATTCCTCCAGGATAGTGACTCTCGTGTAGTTCGGATTCACTATGGCGCGTGTAGTTCGGCCATTCCCGATTGTTGTTGTGGTGAAGGTAGTGAGTCGCTTGTAGTTCGGATTCACTAGGGCGCGTGTGTTTTCGGCCAGCCTTCGTGTCGTGTGGTCTATTGGTTGTTTGATACACCAATGGTAGGGTCGTAAGGACCATGTTGCGGGAACTATCGGTCGTTTTATACGTCGATGGTGGGGTCGTGAGGACTATGTTGTGTGATTAGTGATGCGATAGCCGTGTTTCGCTCACGTGTTGTTACTGGTGTGACGATCGTCAATTTTGTACACCATGGGATTAGCGTCGCCATAGTCGCTTGGGCGCTACCGGTTTCTAACCGTTGGATTATGATGTTACGATAGTTGCGTATTGGTCGTATTGCGCACTACAATGGATGTTTATTGATTGATGGGATCCGTAAGGATTAGTTTGGTTCGGTCTTCATCGTTTCGGGTTGTTGACCCTAGGTTGAGACTTGGTTGCTTCTAGCTTTGTACTCGGTAATAGTACGCTAAGGGATTAATATCTCGGTACGAAATTAGTTGAGTTTTTCCCGATATGGGAAATTGAGCAGGTTTTAGTGCTCAGATTGTGGTTTTGATAAATCACGGTTGACGATTTTAGTTGTTAAAAGTGATCCATTGGGAAGAATTGTCTAGGAAAGTTCGTATTGGTACTTGAGTGAGGATCGTTGAGTAGGTCCAGATTGGTTAAGTGGAGAAGATCACGAGGACGTGATCGAGTTTAAGTGGGGGAGAGTTGTAAGACCCAAATATTTATTGTACATAATGTATTTATGGTGTACGATGCGTGTATGAAGTTTACGTGTTGCTTGCTCGGACGCCGAAGGAAACTGGACATTGTCTGAAGTGACAAGGTGTGTACGTATCCTTTTAACCCCAAATAAAGTTTGTGTTGATGTTCCAAAGCCTTACCATTGGAAAGGAAATCTTATCACGTTTCCAACGATATTTGATTCATCGAAAACGGAGCTACGGTCAAAAAGTTATGGCCAAAACAAGAAACTGAAAACTGACCTGAAGGTTGGAGCGGCGCTCCACCTTTCGGCGCGGCGCGCCGAACCCGTCTGATGCAATTTTCAGCCTTTTTAAAAGTTCTAAATGAAGGGTACTTTGGTCTTTTCACTTAGGGTCGGTTTGGGGTCATCAAAACTGATCCTTTGATCAGTTTGGATCACATTTTCACTCATCAAACACTCCCAACCTTATCTAGTGAGAGAGTAAGAGTTTTAGAGAGAGAGAGGTGGATTTAGAGAAGAAGGAGGCGGATTCTCATCAAAGCTCGAGTTCTAAAGTTGTTCCTCTCGTTCTTGGCTACGCGGTGATAGTATTGGTAAGCTCAAACTCCGAATTTCATCTATTTGATTTGATATTCAAGTTAGGGTTTGAGTTAGTTTGATGAAAAACCCTTTTAGATGATGAAATGGGTTTAGTGATGCTAGTAATTGGGTTTATTGTTAATTGTTGGTGGATTTTGGGTTGGTGAACTAATTGGCCATGTTTAGGACTTGAAATTGAGTTTAATCACTTAAGTTAGTGATTATGGAAGTATTGAAACCCATTTAAGGTTATTTGGTTGACTAATTGTGACTTTGGGTCAAATTAGGATTTGGTGGTGATTATGACCCATTTGGCGATTTAATGAGGTTTATAAACTTAAAATGGATTAAGTTGAAGTATTAAACCGAGTTAAATGTGTTTTGGTGTTAAAACTTGTAAATGGTGAGATTTTGACCTTATGGGTCAAAATTAGGGTTTAAGTGTCAAAATGGGTATGACACGTGTTTAACACTTGAGTTCTGGTTTAATTGGCTTATTAGGACCATTCTCACTTGTGTTAGTGATTATTGGTTAGTTTTGGGCACGGTTTGTGCTTGGAAGTGCATTTGGGTCGAAATTGCACTAAGTGACGAATTGGGTTGATTTGTAAATCCACTCTAAGTGTAATGTTGTAATTGTGATAATGGAATAGGTACTTTCCATTGGCGAGTTGCGGATTACTTGGAAGCATTCTTCAAGACTTCAAGGTGAGTGATAATATCCTATGTGCATATGTATGTGTAGGATGGGTGCGGGTCGGGTGAAGTGATTCTCGACTATAGAGCTTACTTCACATATAGATGGATTTGATGGACTTTTGTATTAGTCCAATTGGCACGGTTGTGCGTTTTGGTTGACCATCTTTGGCGAAGTACGCGTTCGCGTGTACATTATCACACGTGGTTGTGATGTGGTTGATATAACCCCAATGGCGAAGGGTATAATATTGAGAAGTGAATCGCATGTGTATTCGGATTCACGATGACGCGTGTGGTTTCGGTCATCTTATTGTATTGTGGAAATGAATCTCGTGTAGTTCGGATTCATGGTGACTCGTGTAGTTCGGTCATCTTATTGAGGTAGTAATCTCGTGTGGTTTCGGATTACTAAGCCTCGTGTAGTTCGGCCAACCTCGATGTTGTGAAGATAGTAATCTCGTGTGGTTTCGGATTACTAAGGCTCGTGTAGTTCGGCCAATCTTCATTGTGGTATTTGGTTCTCGGTATTGGGTTAAGGTGT